>NC_090651.1:34068130-34353130 GCF_040937935.1 Hyperolius riggenbachi | reverse complement strand
TTGGAAGTTAGATCGGACCGGTCAGAAATAATCAATTCGACACGTCTATCTGGTGGGAAATTGCATGCTGTGTACCAGGCATTATAAACAGTCCCCTTTATAATGCAGTTTGAAGTTCTTTCACTAGATGGTGCCGAGGAACGCTCTCTGGATGTTGTTGTCAGCAAGCTGTGAGCATCCTCTGACACTTTATGAGAAACAGAGCTTGCTCTGTGAAGTGATAACAGTTTCCGTACAGTAACAGGTCACAGATCCCGCCTTCCATTGGGCAATCTGTGATTGAAACGTTCTTTCCACAGGCTAGAGACAGATGGAATATTTGTGCTGAAATGCGAAGTCACGCAGCCCCCCTGCAGTCGCTGCAGTGCTCCCAAATAATAGCCTCCCCTCCAGGCCTGTAGCCCACACCAGCAACACAGCTCTGATTCTAACAGCATACACACAGTCTGATTATTCAAGCTGCAAGATCAAACCCAGGGACTGTTTGCTGCCTGAGGCAAACTTGTGAGAATCCCCCCACCCCATTTAGAATAATTGCTCAGCACCCGACAATTTACTCTGCTTCATTTAATGTTCTCACATGACATGCTGCAGCTCAACACAATAGCACAATGGCTGGCTGTGAGTCTGTGACCAATAAACTGCTCACCCTCAGCCACTCCATTCCTCCTCAGTCAGGACAGCAGTGCCCTCTCCTCCCTTCTGCTGTGCAAGTCAAATGACACGCTGCTGCTCTCCTGCCTCCCCCCTCCTCACTGTCAGACTCCTCACACAGCACAACAAGCTGCTTTTCCCCAATAATGACATCTTCACCTCGCTTGCTCTCTTCCTACTCTGACTGCATGTTAGTGTAAACACAGTAAAAACATTACTGCACCTGATGCAAGTGTTTCACCTTGCTTCATGAGAGAACCGGCCCGATCAAATCCCAAATCGAACAAATCTCCTGTGTCGTGTTGCTAAAAATACATTGTCCGCATTGCGGAAGAACTACGCATGTGCCCAACGCCACTAAATGTGTGCACTTTTCCCCCTAAATAGTATCAACATATAGTCCAGTGCTTTAGTGAGTGCCTGATTCCATTCACGACAACTGTTTTAAAGTGAACCTGAACTCTTGCACAGGACATTAGGAGCTCCTGATGAGTCAAAGTGACGAAACTAGTCGGGCGGTGCGGTAGGAGCCGAGCAGATGCTGTGAGACCTCGAGGAACTTTTTTATGCGCATTTTAGTGTACTAGTTTTTATACTAATTTTTAAATAAATGGAATCACGCTATGTTACACCTGCTTGAGCCCTAGCATTATTCTGTGGAGAGGAATAACTACATCATAAGCTGAAGTTGCTGGTCTGTGAGGGGTCGGCCAATCCATCTGGTGAGAGGCTTGAGTGCTTAGCTGAGGGGGCACGCAGGGTGATTTGAGAGTGAACTGGGAGCACTGGTGATACTGGATACATTGGTTATTCAAACGGTATCACACTATTGCTGTGTTTCTATTATTTCATGCAACCTGTACATGGACGTTTGAGGAGTCCTAAATCAGCTGGGAACTCCGAGAAACCTTTGGAGTGCTGGCTTGGTCCAAAAGTGTGAATGCTAATCCTATGGTGGTTGGCCAGTCGTTTTGGTGAGCATATATCATTACTGTTATGAATTATATATGAAGAAACCATAAAGTGGACTGTCCGCTGGAAACCTATCAGCTAGCTCTTATATTCTGTATTGACTTTGTGTTGTGGACTTTTAATGCGGGACATTATTGTGATTTTGAGTTTTAGTGCTGGTTGTTGAGCGCTCTGCTAATTATACCTACTAATCTTTGAATTGTGACACACACATTCTCTGGCATTAGCGATCCAACTTATATATATATATATATATAGGATTATCATTGGAGAGATACTTATGCTGAGGAGCGCACGGATCATCATACTATATTTAAAGGGACATAGAGGCTTCTAGGGGCTGGAGGAAGCCCCAGATAATCAGATCTGTAGTAATTTTATTCGGCTGATGTATCCTTTAAGGGCAACAGTGCAAAACGGCACTGGAAATTTGGGTACACCATGTGCTGCCCAGGGCCGGATTTAGGCCAAGGCCACCTAGGCCATGGCCTAGAGCACCACAGGAGCAAGGGCACCAAAGCAGCAGGCTAAACCGGTGCAACGTTGGCAAGCTTGCAAATACTGCAATGCGAGTGCCTGACCGCGGTACTCTGCTGCTAGCCGCCTGTGCAGCAGCCACCTTGCTCTCTGTGCATGTTTGCATTGAGGCCAGCGACTATGGACTTTGGCAGCATTGGAGACAGAGGGGAAGAGGAAGCTTCTGCACTGGAGACGAGTGGAGAAATGAGTGACGTGGATGGCTGCTGCGGTGTGAAGGCGAAAGGGGGGTGGAAAAAGGAGGGATTAAGGGAGTCATCTGGCTACCTATACTGGAGGGAAAGAGAAGAGGGATCATCTATACTGATGGGGGGTGGCTGGTGACAGCGGCCTTTGGAGGTACAGAGTAAAAATCTGTCCCTGGTGCTGCCATAGACCGTAATGTGAATTATGGCTATAACCGCGTTAAGACAGTAATTTGGGCACCGTCAAAAAAGACGGAACCCAAATTACTTTAAAAGGGAACTTCAGCCTAAACAAACATACTGTCATTAGGTTACATTAGTTATGTCAATTAAAATAGATAGGTAATATAATCTCTTACCCACCCTGTTTTGAAAGAACAGGCAAATGTTTGTGATTTCATGGGGGCAGCCATCTTTTTCATGGCGTCAGCTATCTTTTTGGTTGAAAGGAGGTGACAGGGAGCATGAGACACAGTTCCAACTGTTCTGTGTCCTGATCCCTATTCCCAGATGAGCGCGCTAGGCTTTAAATCTTAAATTAAAAAAAAAAAAAGGAGAACAACATCATCAGAAATCCCATCATGCTTTGCACAGCATCAGGGAAAAAATGCCCGGGCAGTTTTCTTCTGTGCAGCTAAAAATGAGGCTTGGGTAAGAAAAACAAAGTTCTGATGCTTTGAGCTTTTCAATGCTGCTGAGTAGATTTTTATTCTGGAGGTTCACTTAAAAAACAGCGTAATTCGGCCGCCAGCAACAGCTGGCAGCTGAATTATGTCTTAAACAAACAGAAGAAAGCAGGAAAGCTGGCACTGCTGCAAGTGTTCAATTTATTGTAGCGTGGATAAAGTTCCAATGAGCAACATCTTGCAAAAATGGTCATAGATAAAACACATACACATAGCCTCCGTAGAAGCGCTATCTAGCGCGAAACGGCCGTCAGGCATCCTGTGCCCAGCACTAACCACCATCCACGCCCTCCTCTCACAAGGGTATGTGTTTTATCTATGTCCATTTTTGCAAGATGTTGCTCATTTGCACTTTATCCACGCTACAATAAATTGAACACTTGCAGCAGTGCCAGCCTTCCTGCTTTCTTCTGTTTGTTTACAACTTGATGCTTTTGCTTGAGCACGCTGAAGAGGTTCTAGAGAAGGAGTGTGTTTATTCCAATCCTCCTGTGCAGTCTGCATGTCTTTCAAGCTGAGCCGTGCATGTCATACCGCTGTAGTGCCAACCACTTGCTCTTTTTTTGCTTTGAATTATGTCTTACACCCCGAGTCAATGGCGCCTTGGAGGAGGAATAGTAATTAACACTGCCGGGGCTTTTGCAGGAGCAGGGTGAGCCTCTTTTCGCCTTCACCCTGTGCCCAAATTCCCTGTTTTTGCATGAATGCTCCCGTAAGTTGTTCTGTTTTTCCAGTCATTGGCTCCCATGAGCAGCTGCCGGAGCCCAGGGCTTCATGAAAACATTCTCTCCCTCTTCATGGCTGTCAGTTATAGGAAACCTGATGCCAGGAATATGGAGCGGATGATAGCGCGTCCTGCTGATCGGTGTCAGAGTCCTCTTAGTCACGCACACGGGATACGCATTCTGTCACATGAGTCAGACTGGAGTCAGAACAGCTCATATACATACCGGTTCTGAGTCAGCCAATCAGAAGCCATTATAGGCAGAAGGTTAGCACACCAGCCATAAATAAAGGAATAGAATTAACAGCATCTTCTGTATCAGGGGCTCTTCCTGCTGCAAATCGCATGGGAGAGCTGCAGATGTTTTTCTGTGAGTCTGCTGGGTGATTTTTGGTGTGATTACATTCATCTAAAGTAAATGGAACAGAGACGCAATCGCACCAAAAATCTATATGTAGTGGGCTTGTGGGAAAGCAGGCCTGAACTCAGAACTTCCTCTCTGCTCTAAAAGATAAGCAACAGCATAATAACCTTTAAAGAAAATATGTATTTGTTACAGCTGATATCCTGCAATAAATCGGCAGTGTGTCTACTTCCTGCTTTCATGGAAGAAGACATAGGGCTGGATTCACAAAAGAGTGCTAACTGTTAGCACGGCCGTTTTCGCGCAAATTTTTTGCATTGCGCGCGATCGCGAATTTTCGCGCGAAACGATAACGTTTTCGCACGCAAACGCGACTTTTCCCGCGAAAATTCGCGATCGCACTCAATGCGAAAATTTGCGCGAAAACAGCCGTGCTAACAGTTAGCACTCTTTTGTGAATCCAGCCCTATGTCTTCTTCCATGAAAGCAGGAAGTAGACACACTGCCGATTTATTGCAGGATATGCGAAAATTCGCGCAAAAACGGCCGTGCTAACAGTTAGCACTCTTTTGTGAATTAAGCCCATAGAGTCAACATCCTGTGTTTACAAATAAGCTGCTCTGGCAAAGCAGCCAGCTGACACAGCTGAGAGATCAAATTACAGTTGTGATTCATCACAGATGAGGGGGAATTTGACAGGCTAAACTCTCTAAATACATACAGGGTGCATTTCTCTCGGTTTTCCTTCTGTCCTGTGCAAGAGTTCAGGTCCACTTTAAAACCACCTGTCTGTTCCTTGTTTGCCCAGCAGGTGGCTCCTGGCATAGTGATGCATTACAGATCCTGCACTATGTCAGCACAATATGCCACACTATAAGTCTGGCAGTGTCTGGATTTTCTAAAGATCCTGCTGCAGCCATCTAGGTAGCACTGCACAGTGGTCTGACCTCCATAGGTGTCAATGCAAAATGCCTGATGCATCCAGTGAAGTCAGCTGCACTCCATGCCTCTCAGTGCCACCCAGCGCCTGCTAAAAGCACCAGTAACCCCTGGGAGAAGCAAGCAACTCCTGTAAAAGAGAAGGTGGATTCCATGCAACTCCTATCACTCAGTGCCAAGCATCTCTGGTAAACTTACCAAGCAACTTCTGTAAAAGCGCCAGTGAATGCCCAGCATCTCTTGCCAAGTGCCAGTCAATGCCAACTGCCAAGCATCACCTCTAAACATGACATTCAACATCAAGCAACTGCTGGGTAACTGCTTACTGCTTGTGCTATTGCTGATAGCTTATTGCTATTATAGTTCCTACGAGCATCCACAGGAAATACAACAACAAAACATTTGCAAAGCGCCTTTCTCCCATAGGACCCAAAGATACCCCCTCGCCTACCACCCCCCCCCCCCCCTCCTTAGGGCAGAATATGCTGCTTAATAGGGAGTTGAGCCACACATTTAATCTACAGTCACTGTGGACCATCATTCTATCTAGCCCAGGCATGGGCAAACTTGGCCCTCCAGCTGTTAAGGAACTACAAGTCCCATAATGCATTGCAGGAGTCTGACAGCCACAGTCATGACTCATAAAGGCAAATGCATTGTGGGACTTGTAGTTCCTTAACAGCTGGAGGGTCAAGTTTGTCCATGCCTGATCGAGCCTCTCACGTGCTTCTACTTATCACTCTGAGGCTTTGTTCACATCTAAAATCGAAATCGCTGACGGCAGCGATTTGATTTTTTGGGCTTTATATTTTTCCCTCCCGGCGCTTAGCTGCGCGCTGTGATTTTGTATAAAGCGCTTTTCTTAGTGCTTTTGTAGAGCAATTTGTTTTTTCACTTCCTGACATCAGTCAGGAAGTGAACTCTTTGACCCGGAAAAGAATAAATACAATGTATATATTCTTAAAAGTGCTGGGGAAATCGCTATACAAAGCGTTTTTTTCAAGCGCTTTGCAATTCCCTATACCGTCCATTGAGCAAAAACGTTTAGAAAATGGTACAGACAGTGCTTTGCTGAGCAGATCGGAAGCGAACCGCTCAGATGGGAATCATTGCACAAACGCTTTTAGGGCGATTTTGGAAATCACCGGTGCTTAAAAAAAAAACGCTAAACGCCCTAGGTGTGAACAAATTTGCTGTAATGAGAGAGATATGGAGGCTGCCATATTTATTGCTTTTTAAGCAATACCAGTTGCCTGACTATCCTGCTGATCCTCTGACTCTAATACTTTTAGCAATAGACCCTGAACAAGCATGCAGCAGATCAGAGGTTTCTGACATTATTGTCAGACCTGATAAGATTAGCTGTATGCTTGTTTCTGGTGTGACTCAGACACTACTGCAGCCAATTAGATCAGCAGGGCTGCCAGGTAACTGGTATTGCTTAAAAGGAAATAAATATGGCAGCCTCCATATTTGTCTCACTTCAGTTGTTCTTTAAATTTGGATTTAGCCGTGTCCTGAGCTGACACAGCTGAGAGATCAAATTACAGTAGTCAGTCACAGGTGAGGGGGAAAGAGGCTAAACTCTCTAAATACATACAGGATGCATTTTTCTCTTTTCCTTCTGCCCAGTGCAAGAATTCAGGTCCACTTTACCTGTAAGCTTCCCCAGAACCTGCATAACTTAGATGTGCCAGTATTTAAAGGGAAGATTCCAACAGACATGGAGCAGGTGTTTCTTTGTACAGTATATTTACAGGACACGGGAGACAGATGGTCTCTGACAGACGCACGCATCGTTCTTGCGTACGCAGGTTGGTTGCACTGTCAGTGCGGTCACACAGCAGGAACTGATAACACATCCAGCCGCAAGCTTTCAGTTTCACACATGTGCAGCAGAGGATGCTGTGACCTCCAGCACAGCCGGCTAGTCAGCACATTTCAGCACACGTGCTCGTCAGTGCGGGAGGCGGCATCTCTTCTCAGTCTGCTTCAAAATGTTTGATGTTTTCTAAAGTTTCCTACCGTGCAGAATTCCACAGTCAGGAGTACAGAAAACGTGCAGAGCAGCCACGGCCTGAGTTACTACCTGCGTAGATGAAGCAGCTGGCTTCTATTCAGAGAAACAGGCTCGTGAATACCTGCGCTTGGAAACACAAAGTGGCAGTCACATGACTGCTCTGCACTGCTTCCACCTGGGCCGCCATGTGAGGCCATTTGCACTCATTGCGTCGCACATACTGGTAAAAACAGGATTGGGGTGCAATGGGGAGGGGGAAAAAAAATCGCATTGTGCGTCACGCAAGGCGTGCAACGCACACAGTGCATAAAGTATGCATCACCGCAAGTATAGGCACACATGCTGTTTGGTAACACGCACACACACACGGATACATTTTAAAAAGGCAACTTTTCATAAGGCTAGGTTTCCACTTGTGCATTTTGTGTTTTTCTGCTCAGAAAATTTGCATAGATTTTAAAACTGTTAGTCAATGCAGCCGTTTCCACTCTATGTGAATTTTCGTACGCGTTCGTAGACGTGAAAAAATCTGAGGTCCTGCATCATATTTTCGGACATCGCGTACGATTCTCGTACAATGCTTTGTATAGGCAATGCGATTTTTCGTGTAGAGTGAAAATTCGCAGTAAATCCATGGTTACAGGAAGTTGTCAGCAATCATGACTAAGCTGTTACTAGGCAGATTATGTATATTTAACGAATGCGAATTTTCACATACGAAAATGCGCATAAAAACGCTTACAAATTTACATGCGAATTTTCACCAATCAGAAAAATCTTATGCAATTTTATGCAGGCGAAAATGTAACGCTACAGTGGAAACGTAGCCTAAGGGTAATAGCGGGTGCCGCCATAGAGATTAATCCCCTTGGCGGTATGATTTTAGGGTCTAAAAGCGGTACAATTTGTTTGCGCCCTTTCAGACCCTAAAAACGTGGAAAAAATCATGCTACCAGGGAGATCTGCAAAGCCCCAGTAATCACTCACCTCCCTGGCTTCAGTGCTGCAGTTATGTCTCCATCCTCCGGGTGGTGCTGCAACTCTAAAGTGAGATTGCCAGCTGTCGTCATGACATGACATGCCACGGCGATCTCACCAGGAGGAAGCAGAGCCCCTGAGGACGGAAGAAGAATGGCGTCCGACATCGGGATCCCTGGAAGGTATGTACAAACGCTCCCGCTGCTCGCATTGCTCTGCATAGAGCCCCTGGCGGCTACCCCGAGCAGAGGTCGGGATTACCGCTCTGAGCTGCGGTTTTCCTCCCCGACCCTAGCTCGGGGATACCGCCAAGGAGGTTAATGCAATGCCGCGATCAGGGCTATGACCGGTAAAAAGGGCATCAGCAGGTAGCGTCAGGCGCCATACAGATTAAAGCAATGCAGCGATTTAGTTGAATCGCTGGCGGGTCGAGAGTGCATCGTTAGCGGTGTTCGATTCGGCAACGACCGATGTGGCAATAACATTACCTGTCCGACTGGCGCAAGTCCCCGGTCCGTGCTGTCCCTTCTTCCAGCGTCCTCCTCAGTCTCCTCTTCTCTTCCTGTACCGTCCTGTGAGAAGGCGAAATTCTAACAGTAGGGGGCGCTCTGTTTGAACTTCCACTTGTCACAGGACGGGACAGGAAGTGAAGAGGAGACAGAGGAGGAAACTGGAAAAAGGGACAGCAAGGACCCGGGGACTTGCGCCAGCCCGACAGGTAATATAATTGCTGCTGGCCGAGGGAGCCCGAAAGGAGGCCTGGGGGCAGCGAGGCTGGGTGGAAGTTCCACAGATTGTGAATCAATTTCATGCTGAAATAGATTCAAAATCTGTGTGCAGTGCATGGGCAGCCATTAGATCCCTCTCTGATCAGATTTGATCAGAGAGGGATCTATCTGTTGGTCTGGTGGCAATCTACTGTATAATCTAGCAGCGTTTCCCTTCCCACAAAATACACATAATCTGGCAGCATGTCCCACAAAATACACATAATCTGGCAGCATGACCCACAAAATACACATAATCTGGCAGCATGTCCCCCAAAATACACATAATCTGGCAGCATGTCCCACAAAATACACATAATCTGGCAGTGTATTCCACAAAATACACATAATCTGGCAGCATGTCCCCCAAAATACACATAATCTGGCAGTGTATTCCACAAAATACACATAATCTGGCAGCATGTCCCCCAAAATACACATAATCTGGCAGTGTATTCCACAAAATACACATAATCTGGCAGCATGTCCCACAAAATACACATAATCTGGCAGCATGTCTCACAAAATACACCTAATCTGGCAGTGTATTCCACAAAATACACATAATCTGGCAGCATGTCCCACAAAATACACATAATCTGGCAGCATGTCCCCCAAAATACACATAATCTGGCAGCATGTCCCACAAAATACACATAATCTGGCAGCGTTTCCTTGAAAATGCACATAATCTGGCAGCGGTTGGTTTTCAGCAGAAGAGGTGGAAAAAATACATTATACTGCTGGATCGCAAGAAAATCACAACTCACCGATTTGCTATGCAACTTCCCCGCGCTCCAATATTTAATACAAAAGCTTGAATGCTTGAAAAATGTAGCAGGACAAACGTTTGCTATTGAGCAAAATGGTGTGGCAATTGCATCGAACTGATGTGAACTCCCCCATGCAATTTCCGTTTCACACCCGATTTTCTTGCGTTTTGCGATTCGCATGGGATCACAAACAATAAAATAAATAAAACACCAGTGTGAAGCAGCCCTCAGAGATATGCATTGTTCAGTGTGCTCTGTAAAGCGCTGTGGAGAATGTCAGGACCATGTAAACATATAATAATGAAAACCCTTACAATGCACTCCGCTACAACGATAAATCAATAGGTAAGGCTGTATAGTAACGAGACGGGTAATCAATACTGTTTACAGTCTGTTATCTCATCGTTCAGCATTAGAATACCAAACCTGCCAGAGAAATGCAGGCAACCGTTCATCATGCAAAGACTGCACCATCACTGCTATAAAGCAATGTATTAAATGCAACAGCTAATATTGACACGCATCAACATGCATCCACCTCTCCTCTCGCTCCTCTGATGCAGCCTCCGTCTGCCAATCACCCAAAGGATCCAGCTCTACACATAAGTGATCCCCTCCATACATTTCTTCAGTTGTCTGTGAACACAGTCTGCCACATAGACTGAACTGTGTGTTTTTGCAGCGATGCAGTGCGGTAGCCATTTTTCCGCGCACACATTGCATCGCACCAAGAGGACCCTAGAGAATAAAAGACAAGCATCTATTTCACCTTTTTTACAGAATGTGCATGCTAGGTACACACATAGCAGAAACGCTAGCGGTGTGGAATGCCGCTAATAAAAGTCTATGGCAGGGGTCCCCAAACTTTTTTAGTCAAGGGTCGGGTCAACATACTTCAGACTGCTGAGGGGGGGGGCGGAGTGTACATAAAATGATGTAGAAAAACATTACATTGAACCTAGGTAGTGTAAACAGTGCCTGAACCACCATCTCCCACACGCAAAGCAATCAGTGTTCAAAATAAATATTTTCAAAAGTCCCCACAAAACAACCCCCTTTCCCCAGTAATTGCAAGAACTGCAAATTATCCACCCCTACACCCGCTCACGCATGCACACTGCTTTTACATTACCACCACCACCATTACCACAATGTTTTTGTGCACCAGACAGTGAAGCATACAACCTGCCATACAATTGGACAGCAGTGCCACCTAATGTGGAATTGGATTGGAAGCCAGCGAATGACTTCTTGCCGGCTTCCATGTGGAAATGTGGTGCCAGCACTGCTGCCGCATCTATAAGTAATACATTTTGTGTATGGAGGGCCGGTAAAAAAGCCTCAGGGGGCCGCATTCGGCCCACGGGCCTTAGTTTGAGGACCACTGGTCTGTGGGCTACTATTATATGGTAGGAAAAGAAAGCCCTTAAAGAGTAGCACCTCCCACAGCAAATTTTGGAAAAGTATAACAAGAATCTTTATTCAACATTAGGTATAATAATAATCACAATATTGATGATTCAATAAAGAATAAAACCATTTAAAAAAACAAGCAAATATTCCAACATGATCCCTGCTGCATATGAAACAATCACTCTAAATGCAATATATTGTATAATGACATAATGCTGCTGTCAGATATAATGCCCACTCGGATACTCCTTTTCAAAATCCGAATTGATCCGGATACCCAGAGAATTCGGATAGAAAACCAGAAGTGACCTGAAAATGGCTTAAAGAGAACCCGAGGTGGGTTTGAAGAATATTATCTGCATACAGAGGCTGGATCTGCCTATACAGCCCAGCCTCTGTTGCTATCCCAAACCCCCCTAAGGTCCCCCTGCAGTCTGCAATCCCTCATAAATCACAGCCACGCTGCTGACAAACAGCTTGTCAGAGCTGGCTGTGTTTATCTCTATAGTGTCAGTCTGCTGCTCTCCCCGCCTCCTGCAGAACTCCAGTCCCTGCCTGCATCCCTTCCCTCCCTGCTGATTGGAGGGAAGGGACGGGGGCAGGGACCGGAGCTATGCAGGAGGCGGGGGAGCAGCTGAGACTGACACTACAGATGTAAACACAGCCTCACAGCATGGCTGTGATTTATGAGGGATTGCAGAGTGCAGGGGGACCTTAGTGGGGTTTGGGATAGCAACAGAGGCTGGGCTGCATAGGCAGATCCAGCCTCTGTATGCAGATAACATTCTTTAAACACACCTCGGGTTCTCTTTAAAATGCTTCCAAAAGTCTCTCTCTCTCTCACTCAAAGGGATTTTTGCCATTGAAGGTGATTTTAGCTTCTGCTCGGAACTAACTATCCGCCCGGATTTCGGATTTCAGATGGGAAATCCGAGTTTGCTCGGATAGTCTATTCAGATTTTTAAAAAATATCCGAATTGCTATTCAAAGTTCGGATAGGGGAAAAAGTTCGGATTATCTGGTTAGTTCGGATATCCGAAATCTTGCTGAGCAGCACTGCCCCACAGTAGGCTCAATATTTAGCCCAACAGGGGGAGAACCCGGGTTCAGTATACAACCTAGTGTGATGCAAGACCAATGAACAACACCTGTGAATAAAAGAATAAACACATGAAAAAATAAAGTGCACAATTGCTATCCAGATATACAGTATTAATAGTGATAGGATGTCTGGTAGAAAATTGAGGCAAAGGAGCAGCTCATAGGAATAGAGAGCATAAAGTGGAGTAGTGCAAACAATAGGAGATACTTAGCCCAGAAATGAGAAGGTCAATCTCAGCAGCACAGCAGGGAACAAGGAATTCCCTCCGAGACAAGATCCCACTAGTTCCGCGAGCGTCACCCCGCTTTATCAAGGCCAATGAAAGTCTATGGGCCGCATGAAAAACCGCATATGCGTTTTTTGATGCGTGCGTTTTTAAAAACGCTAGTTTTGTTGCATATTATGCATGAACACATCAAAAACGCACATAATGAAAGTCAATGGAAAAACAATGTACTGCGTTTTGTATGCGTTTTTATATGCTTTTTTTTAAAATAAAGTTTTATGATGTATTTCCGCTTCCTGTTGTCTTCCTAGTGATTTGCATAAAACGCAATATGAAAACGCATATATGCAAACTGCAAAAGTGTACAAACGCGTACGCAAAACGCATAGAAAACGCGTATGCAGGAAAAAACGTGAACGCACAAAAGACGCAAATTAAAACGCACACAAAAAACAACGCACATGACAGAAAACGCGATCTTTCCCACTATGCTATGTGTGCGCCTAGCCTCCGAGAGAGGTAGCAGCACTTCTCACAGCAGGCTGCATCTGAATGACGAGCAGCATAGCTGTGCAGAGCCTAATTATAGGCAGGGTGCACAACTTGCATTCAATACAGATGCTCCAAATTACCATTAAAGTGGACCTGAACTCTTGCACAGGGCAGAAGGAAAACGTAGAGAAATGCACCCTGAATGTACTGTATATACTTGCATATAAGCCTAATTTTTCAGCATAAAAAAGTGCTGAAAAGTGACCCCCCCCCCCCCCCCCCCCCCCCCCGGCTTGTATGCGAGTCAGTGGAGCAGAACAGATGGTGGAGCAGGTTTTGTTACTGGCAGAGGAGCGTAAGGATTGTGCACTAGTGATCCTGCTCTTGCCAGCTGGATCCCTGCTGTGTCTGTGCCCCTCCATCCCCCACAACATGGTGTACAGAGTGCGCTGCTCAAGACTCCCCCGGCTTGTGGAGCGGAGTGTGCCAGAAACGTGTCAGAGAAGCAATGATCGGGGATTCTTCCTGTGTGACGATTACTGTCTCTCATTTCTATGACACCATCTAGTGGCTTCTTGAGACACAGCTGTATGATCCTGGGGCACATCTGGCTATGGGGAGGGAACTTTATTGGAAAGGGGGCTTATATGCGAGTCAATCAGTTTTTTCTGGTTTCTGAGGGAAAAGTGGGTACCTCGGCTTATAGCGGGGTCGGCTTATATGCGAGTATATACGGTATTTACAGAGTTTAGACTGTTTAATTTCCCCCCTATTTGTATCTAATCACAAGTTGTAATTTGATCTCCCCCGTGTCACATGACTGCCTATGGAAGATAAGGAGATAAGCCCATTTGAAAGTACAGGCTGTAAACAATATGTCTGCTTCCATGAATCAGGAAGTAGAAATTGTGCAAATTTATTTTAGGATTTGTATCAGCTGTAACAAATACATGTTTTTTGTTTTAAGGTTATTATGCTGTTGTGTATCTTTTAGAGCAGAGAAGTGTTCTGAGTTCAGGTCCACTTTAATGGAGGACGTTAGCTTCCAAAACAGTTTGCATGTAAAGTATTCAATACTGGAGCCTTCAACCGCGATAAGGTTATACTTTTAGGAGGGACCCTAACCTCTAACTTGTCTGTTAATTAGTTAGAGATTAGGGTCCCTTCCTAAAGGATAGCCTCATTGCAGTGGAAGGATGCAGTACAGAACACTCTGCATGCAAACTGTTTTAGAAGCTAACATCCCCTATTAAATGGTAATTTGGTGCATCTGTTTTGAATGCAAAATGTGTACCCTGCCTATAATTACGGTCTTCAAACCTATGCTGGTAGTCATTCAGATGCACCCTGCTTTGGGAAGCGCTCCCATCTCTCCATGCATACCATTACATGCGACCACGCTCATCCACGACCCTGAAGACACAAAGCGACCCAGCATTGGAACAGTATGGCATTCAAGGATACTGAAGCTTGGGGACTATCCAGACCCATCTCATTAACAACGTATTTGTCACGTAGGAAAATTGGATTTTCGCTTTAAGATATTCCTGGCTACAGTAAGACCGAAGGAACCCAGGCTGCTGCTGCTCGCATGGCAGGTGCCCAAGCCAGACATTATTCCTGGCCGCCAGACAGAAAGTGATGAATTGTTCTTAACTATTGGTATCAGCATACTAACAGTTTGTTATAGAACTGACAATGGAATGCTGGGACCGCAGGAGGGAACAATGCTCCCAATGTCCCGCACACAAGACGTCTTTGTGCGCCCAAATGTTGTCTGCACCTCTGACCACCTGCTGTTCCCAATATTACATGTCAACTCCACTGACATTTAACCCTTTCCCGGGGGCAAGACCATATCAAGTGTGCCCACCGAGGTACACGTAGATCCAGTTACACATGACACACCGCTCCAAAGGAATCCACATCCCAAGTGATGGATGAGCTTAAAGGACACCAGAAGTGGGACGCATATGGAGGCTGTCATATTTATTTAAACAATACCAGTTGAATGGCAGTCCTACTAATCTTTCATGCATCAACAGTGTCTGGGTTACACACCTAAAACAAGCATGCAGCTAATTTAGTCACTTAAAGAGGAACTATCCAAGAAACTGTCCTTCTGTAAAAGCCACACACCTGTAGAGCTTTTAGCCAGCAACAATAGAAAGCTTTTCAGAAGTCTCTGATCACAGCCTGTGTGAAAGTAATGCTTTGTTTATCAGCTTGTGTCAGAGTCGGGGCTAGAGCTGTACCATGTAGATAGGCTCCACTTCTCTGTCAATATTCACAGAGAAATTAGTCACTGTTTGTTTCTGCCCTGTACACACACACACGCACACATGCACACTGCTTTTTCACACATCATATGAGAACAAGTGAGAGATTTTTTTTAGCTACAGAGAAGAACCTGTACTTTTCCCTGTACTTGCATGCTCCCACCCCTCCCCCATTCAGAATGAGCTCTTCCTGGCTGTAAACTCTGTTTACTTTAGACTGTGTGAGCAGATAGACACAGGCACAGCTGGTGAGTTATTTACACACTATTTTTCTGCTTTCTATAATTTTGAAGATGACCCAGTCACAGGATTGCAGCCAGTGAAGATTGTTTTTTATGCTGGATGTGCTGGACACAGTCCTCCGTAGTAATGTCCACAGTGAGAACTGTTATCTGTATATGCCCCATTTTCTTCACATAAAACATGAAAAGATGAGAAAAAAGCCTTTGTATTGCTATTTGCTAGTAGTAACTGTAAATATACAGGGAGTGCAGAATTATTAGGCAAGTTGTATTTTTGAGGAATAATTTTATTATTGAACAACAACCATGTTCTCAATAAACCCAAAAAGCTCATTAATATCAAAGCTGAATATTTTTGAAAGTAGTTTTTAGTTTGTTTTTAGTTTTAGCTATTTTAGCGGGATATCTGTGTGTGCAGGTGACTATTACCGTGCATAATTATTAGGCAACTTAACAAAAAACAAATATATACCCATTTCAATTATTTCTTTTTACCAGTGAAACCAATATAACATCTTAACATTCACAAATATACATTTCTGACATTCAAAAACAAAACAAAAACAAATCAGTGAGCAATATAGCCACCTTTCTTTGCAAGGACATTTAAAAGCCTGCCATCCATGGATTCTGTCAGTGTTTTGATCTGTTTACCATCAACACTGTGTGCAGCAGCAACCACAGCCTCCCAGACACTGTTCAGAGAGGTGTACTGTTTTCCCTCCTTGTAAATCTCATATTTTATGATGGACCACAGGTTCCCAATGGGGTTCAGATCAGGTGAACAAGGAGGCCATGTAATTAGTTTTTCTTCTTTTATACCCTTTCTTGCCAGCCCTGCTGTGGAGTACTTGGACGTGTGTGATGGAGCATTGTCCTGCATGAAAATTATGTTTTTCTTGAAGGATGCAGACTTCTTCCTGTACCATTGCTTGAAGAAGGTATCTTCTAGAAACTGGCAGTAGAACTGGGAGTTGAGCTTGACTCCATCCTCAACCAGAAAAGGCCCCACCAGCTCATCTTTGATGATACCAGCCCAAACCAGTACTCCACCTCTACCTTGCTGGCGTCTGAGTCGGAGTGGACCTCTCTGCCCTTTACCAATCCAGCCACGGGCCCATCCATCTGGCCCATCAAGACTCACTCTCATTTCATCAGTCCATAAAACCTTGGAAAAATCAGTCTTGAGATATTTCTTGGCCCAGTCTTGATGTTTCAGCTTGTGTGTCTTGTTCAGTGGTGGTCGTCTTTCAGCCTTTCCTACCTTGGCCATGTCTCTGAGTATTGCACATCTTGTGCTTTTGGGCACTCCAGTGATGTTGAAGCTCTGAAATATGGCCAAACTGGTGGCAAGTGGCATCTTAGCAGCTGCACGCTTGACTTTTCTCAGTCCATGGGCAGTTATTTTGCGCCTTGGTTTTTCCACACGCTTCTTGCGACCCTGGTGACTATTTTGAATGAAACGCTTGATTGTTCGATGATCACGCTTCAGAAGCTTGGCAATTTTAAGAGGGCTGCATCCCTCTGCAAGATATCTCACTATTTTTGACTTTTCTGAGCCTGTCAAGTCCTTTTGACCCTTTTTGCCAAAGGAAAGGAAGTTGCCTAATAATTATGCACACCTGATATAGGGTGTTGATGTCATTAGACCACACCCCTTCTCATTACAGAGATGCACATCACCTAATATGCTTAATTGGTAGTAGGCTTTCGAGCCTATACAGCTTGGAGTAAGACAACATGCATAAAGAGGATGATGTGGTCAAAATACTCATTTGCCTAATAATTCTGCACTTCCTGTATATGGCATTTATAATTAGTTAACTTTGATAGTTGTCCTAAAGACGAACTGTACCAAGGATCGAATCCCAAACCCTTCATCCCAATCAGTAGCTGACACCCCCTTTCCCACAAGAAATCCTTTCCTTTTCTCAAATATCAGGGGGAGGTCTGTATGGCTGATATTGTGATGAAACCCCTCCTACAGTGTGATATCAGGAACCAGCTTTTATTCTCCATAAGCAGGTGTGGCCAAAGGGTCGGTGCCACATTCAACATATTTAGTGTTGTCAAAGTTCCAGTGCCTCCCATTTGTGTGGTGAGGCTTTCCTGTGTTTCCTGTATGTTGCTACAGCTTTGTAGTAAAGCTGCCTGCAGCACACCGCATGAAGAAAAAATCCAGATTGCTTTATTGGTATTTCCAAAAAGACAGGCTGGTAGCCGACGCGTTTCAGACACACAGGTCCTTAGTAATGGCTAGTCCTCTGCTCCTCCCCCCACTCCAAGTGTGTGGCAGCCGTGCTGGAGGGGACATAAAGTGAGTCTCCATCTTTTGTGGTATTTAAGAACGATAGACAGCCTGTGACTGCTGACAGATTGGGGAAAAAATCAACTGGGTGGAGCAGCTGTCAAAAAAGGGGAGGGGGGAAACACAAAGGCGGAGTAAACTGCAAGACAGTTCATTTTTGTTTTATTATTAAAGAGGAACTGTCGCGAAAATCTTAAAATTTAAAACGCATACAAATAAGAAGTATGTTTCTGCCAGAGTAAAATGAGCCATAAATTACTTCCCTAGTATGTTGCTGCCACTTACAGTAAGTAGTAGAAATCTGACATTACCGACAGGTTTTGGCCTAGTCCATCTCTCCATAGGGGATTCTCAGCATGGCCTTTATTCTTTATAAAGACACTCCCTGAAAAAGATTTATACAAAGATGCTGGCCATCCTCCCTGCTCGTCGTACACTTTTTTGGCAGTTGGACGGAGCAACTGCCATTCACTAAGTGCATTTTGAAAATAAAGAAATCCCCGTGAACTCTCCATGAGGAGATGGGCTAGTCCAAAACCTGTTGGTTCTGTCCGATTTCTACTACCTACTGTAAGTGACAGCAAGATAGGAGAAAAGTAATTTATGGCTCATTTTACTCTGGAAGAAACATACTTCTTAATTGTATCACTTTACATATATTTTAAATTTTAAGATTTTTGCGACAGAGATCCTTTAAGTATTTATATAGTGCTGGAGTATATAGTATATGGTCTTGTTACTGACTTGCTTCAGAGGGGAGCACAATCTAATACTCATCATAGTCATGAGTCCAAAGTTTAAAGTGGATCTGAACGCTTGCACAGGGCAGAAGGAAAACAGAGAAATGCACCCAGTGTGAATTTAGAGAGTTTAGCCTGTCTTACTCCCCCTCATCTGTGACTAATCAACGCTAGTTGAATGTAACCTCCATTCTGCATTGGGTATTATCCGTTAGTTGTGCTCAGCAGAGACACTTTTTTTGGTTCATGATTTATCCCACAAGGTTTAGCCATCACACTAAACAAAAAATATGCTTTCAAAATCCACTGTTGGCCTTAGGTGAACCACGATTAAGCCCCGAGGGCCAGGAAATGATATCTGGCACGTGGCTATACACATGACACGATTATGGATATTTGCCACAAAAGGAAATAATAATTAAATGACAAGAGTATAACCTGGATGCCTGCCCATAGTGTGTGCCTCCCACTCACCTGCATTCCATAATGTGGATAAATAATTAGCAAACCCACACATGCCTAACAAGTTTACTTAGACACACTGGAGTGAAACAATAGAACATCAGAGACAGTATGTGTCTCAAGTATAACACAGGAGGTACCAGTTGTATGCAATATGTGCCTCATGTCTGACACAGGAAGTACCAGTTGTATGCAATATGTGCCTCGTATATGACACAGGAGATACCAGTTGTATTGTGTATGTGCCTCGTGTCTGACACAGGAGGTACCTGTTGTATTGTGTATGCGCCTCATGTCTGACACAGGAGGTACCAGTTGTATTGTGTATGTGCCTCATGTCTGACAAAAGAGGTACCAGTTGTATTGTGTATGTGCCTCATGTCTGACAAAAGAGGTACCAGTTGTATTGTGTATGCGCCTCATGTATGACACAGGAAGTGCCAGTTGTATTGTGTATGTGCCTCATGTCTGACACAGGAGGTACCAGTTGTATTGTGTATGCGCCTCATGTATGACACAGGAAGTACCAGTTGTATTGTGTATGCGCCTCTTGTCTGACACAGGAGGTACCAGTTGTATTGTGTATGTGCCTCGTGTGTGGCACAGGAGGTACCAGTTGTATTGTGTATGTGCCTCTTGTCTGACACAGGAGGTACCAGTTGTTTTGTGTATGTGCCTCGTGTCTGACACAGGAGGTACCAGTTGTATTGTGTATGTGCCTCATGTCTGACACAGGAGGTACCAGTTGTATTGTGTATGTGCCTCGTGTCTGACACAGGAGGTACCAGTTGTATTGTGTATGTGCCTCGTGTGTGGCACAGGAGGTACCAGTTGTATTGTGTATGTGCCTCTTGTCTGACACAGGAGGTACCAGTTGTTTTGTGTATGTGCCTCGTGTCTGACACAGGAGGTACCAGTTGTATTGTGTATGTGCCTCATGTCTGACACAGGAGGTACCAGTTGTATTGTGTATGTGCCTCGTGTCTGACACAGGAGGTACCAGTTGTATTGTGTATGCGCCTCATGTATGACACAGGAGGTACCAGTTGTATTGTGTATGTGCCTCGTGTCTGACACAGGAGGTACCAGTTGTATTGTGTATGCGCCTCATGTATGACACAGGAAGTACCAGTTGTATTGTGTATGTGCCTCATGTCTGACACAGGAGGTACCAGTTGTATTGTGTATGTGCCTCGTGTCTGACACAGGAGGTACCAGTTGTATTGTGTACGCGCCTCGCGTCTGACACAGGAGGTACCAGTTGTATTGTGTATGTGCCTCGTGTCTGACACAGGAGGTACCAGTTGTATTGTGTATGTGCCTCATGTCTGACACAGGAGGTACCAGTTGTATTGTGTATGTGCCTCTTGTCTGACACAGGAGGTACCAGTTGTATTGTGTATGTGCCTCATGTCTGACACAGGAGGTACCAGTTGTATTGTGTATGTGCCTCGTGTCTTACACAGGAGGTACCAGTTGTATTGTGTATGTGCCTCTTGTCTGACACAGGAGGTACCAGTTGTTTTGTGTATGTGCCTCGTGTCTGACACAGGAGGTACCAGTTGTATTGTGTATGCGCCTCATGTATGACACAGGAAGTACCAGTTGTATTGTGTATGTGCCTCATGTCTGACACAGGAGGTACCAGTTGTATTGTGTATGTGCCTCGTGTCTGACACAGGAGGTACCAGTTGTATTGTGTACGCGCCTCGCGTCTGACACAGGAGGTACCAGTTGTATTGTGTATGTGCCTCGTGTCTGACACAGGAGGTACCAGTTGTATTGTGTATGTGCCTCATGTATGACACAGGAAGTACCAGTTGTATTGTGTATGCGCCTCTTGTCTGACACAGGAGGTACCAGTTGTATTGTGTATGTGCCTCGTGTGTGGCACAGGAGGTACCAGTTGTATTGTGTATGTGCCTCTTGTCTGACACAGGAGGTACCAGTTGTATTGTGTATGTGCCTCGTGTGTGGCACAGGAGGTACCAGTTGTATTGTGTATGTGCCTCTTGTCTGACACAGGAGGTACCAGTTGTATTGTGTATGTGCCTCGTGTCTGACACAGGAGGTACCAGTTGTATTGTGTATGTGCCTCATGTCTGACACAGGAGGTACCAGTTGTATTGTGTATGTGCCTCGTGTCTGACACAGGAGGTACCAGTTGTATTGTGTACGTGCCTCGCGTCTGACACAGGAGGTACCAGTTGTATTGTGTACTGGGTCCCCGATTTGAATACCAGCCAGGGCACGATCTGCAGGTAGTTTGTATGTTATCCCAGTGTTTGTGTGGGTTTCCTTCAGGCACTCCAGTTTCCTCCCACATCCCAAAAACATGCAAATAAGTTAATTGGTTTATCCCTAAAAATTGGCCGTAGACTATGATACATACACTACACAATAGACATATGACTATGGTAGGATTAGATTGAGAAGCCCCTCTGAGGGACAGTTAAGTGACATGACTATGTACTCTGTACAGCGCTGCAGAAGATGTTGGCGCTATATAAATACTAAATAATAATATGTTTCCAATGCAGGTGAATGTTAGGCACAGGAAAGAGGGTAGGTTAGGACACAGCTTTGAGTGAGGGGCTAGGGTTGGAAGACTCAGAAGGGAGGAGGGGGTGACCCAAGTTATTAGGGGATCCAGAAAAACCACTAAAGCCATTTTGTTGGCATTTGTGCACATAGCTGATATTCAGCATCAAAATCTTCAGGGCACTTGAGCATCCGTACTGAATTCATGCATCCCAATCTGTGATCGGTTATTGATTGATCAAGTCTGATTAATGTTATCTTTACTCCACTTCCTGTTTATCAAATCACTGATCAACAGAATCTAGTTACAGACAGCTAATCGATTATACTCCACATGCTCAACACAGACAAGTCTTCTCCCCAAACATCAGAAAAGCACTGCTCTTCCCACAATAAAGGAATGGTACACTAAAATCAATAAAATTCAGGAAACTATACTCGAATATAAAGAGAATATGAAGAGAACATGGCCCATATGCAATTAACTTTTTCTCTTGCATTTTCTCCTTGTCATAAAATGCCAGCAAGCAAGAAATAACTCAAAATAATTTGATAGCACTTTTTCTTCTACTTTTTAACCCTCTCCCGACTACATAACGCCGATTGGCGGTGGAAGGGTGGCAGCTACAGGAACACCTAACGCCGATTTGCGTCAGATCCTGTAGACGGAGACTAGGAGAGATTGCGCGCATCGCCGCTGAGTAACAGCCTGGCATCTGCGCTCGGAGCTGGCAGGCTGTTAGGTAAAGAAAACAAAGTTTTTTCTTCTTTTAGATCACAGTGCTGTACTGGGGACAGCCCTGTCATTTAGCTGTCCCCTGGAGTGGTTCATAATCGGATCACTCTCATAGGCTGATGCCTTCGAGAGGTGATCGTTATGGTGGATCTTGGGGTGGAGGGAGGGAAGGGAGGAGCGAGGTTAATTAAAGAGAAATTGACTTTTTATTTAAAAAAAAAAAAAAAAAAAAAAAAAACAATAAAATTAGTGTAATAAAAAACAAAACAAAAAAAAAACACACTGCAGCAGCAATCAGATCCCACGAATAGAAAGCTCTGTCGGAGGGAAAAAAGGGGGGGGGGGGGGGGATAAAATTCATTTGGGCGCGAGGTTGTATGACTGCGCAATGAACCGTTAGAACTGCACAGTGCTGAATTGTTAAAAATGGCCTGGTCACTAGGGGGTGTAAGCCTGTGGTCCTCAACTGGTTACATTTGGAGTGCTGAAAAAGTTATTTTAGTTGAAAAATTATCGGTATCAGCGGATATTGCATAGGGGGTACAGTTGGTTGGAGTTTGACACCTGCGGGAAGGGGGGGTCAGTTATGGAAATGCCATTCGTTAGGCGTTAGGCATTAGTGGAGGGAATCGGTTGGGGGTTGTAGGCGGGGCAGATAGGGTTGGGCATCAACTAGTGGGGTTGTTGTGTAGGGTTAAGCATCTAGCAGGAAGGCTCGTGTGAGAGTAGGGTTAGGTTAGTCCATAGTAAAATATTAGTAACATTTACCAATATTCTGCTGTAAGAATTACGCAGTGATGCTATCTCCGGAACCCAGATTTCCGCAGTGCCCATTTTAAATGTGCACAAGAGAAGGATAGAGGAAGCCACCAGACCACCAGGCAGCAGAACAGCAGGTCTTGTGTACAGTGGTGTATCTGTACAAAAAAAAAAAAAAACAGAGTAGTGGCATCATTGGTCAGAAGGCAGTTTAGGATTATTCTGGCATGTTTTGTAAGCAGATGGGCCTTTTACCTTTAGTTATAACTTCAGTTTGTTATAACTTTATTCTCTGAATGCTTCCCTGAGATCAGTGGTGGAACGGGCAGTTAATGTGGACAGCTGGGAGTAGTGGGAGCACAGAAGGAGGTGCCAGAAGGATACTGCTGTGATCTATGTAAACTCAATTTAATTAATCAGTTAATTGCTCTGCAGAGTTTGGGCCAAATGACCAGATTGTTCGGGACAAGCCAGGAGAGAGACGTGGCAGCCCTGGTGAGGCTGAAGTATGGATGCTGCCTTAAAGTGATGCCAATACTGAAATCAAACTTCACAGGAAAGAGCGGAACACGTGCCGTTATGGGGACAGCCATGTTTGAGGACTGCATAAAAGGGTCCTCAACATACTGGTGCCTTGTCTCATCTTTCCTTAGTGCAGCTCTTATTGTTATGTTCTTTCTTCAGTATTAAAAAGTACAATTTATTCACATTCCACGTGTGTTTATGATTGTCATAGATACTGTTACCCTCGTGAGGAAGTATGGTTTGCCTTCTTAAAACAGAAGGAATTTGCGATAATTCAACTTTAAGTGAACATCTGTGGTAACCCATAGTGCACCGCTACTGAATACAGGGCGGTGGAGTCAGGACAAAAATCTTAGGCTCCAACTCCGACTCCTCAGTTTATGAAACCACAACTCCGACTCCAACTCCGACTCCAGGTACCCAAAATGGCTCCGACTCCTCGACTCCGACTCCTTAGCCTAATACTTAACAGGGCTGTGGATTTTGTACAAAAATCATCCGACTCCGACTCCCAACTCCGACTCCTCAGTTTATGAAATCAACGACTCAGAGTGCCCAAAATTCCCCCGACTCCGACTCCACAGCCCCAACTGAATATGCAAAGTATCTCTTCATGCCCTTGTAGGCAAGCTTGCATTCAGAACCACTGGTGAATAGCACGCCTATAGTTTTAAATTTAACTCAACCACATTAACCCCACTTGCAGACAGCCGGTTTCGGACTTAGACTTTTGGTTCTCAATACGTAGCAGGGATTAATATGGCTGTATTGAATAGGGCTTGGACCAGTACAACAGAATACCCAAACAGCTCAGGGTGACCCAAACCACTAGGAAAGTATAGGGGACTAAAAGATCTAAAAGCCCTCCCACTAAAAAAGCAATGCTAGTGATTTGCCTTCTAAAAACAGAAAGAATTTGCAATAATTCAGCTTTAAGTAAACATCGCTGGTTACCTACAATGCACTGCTACTGAATATGCAAATTATCTCCGCCCTCGAGGAACTGAACACCTTTTGCGGCACAAAATACATTGGCCTTAATTCACTAAGCATTACCTTATTCGGTAATGCAGGAGACAGCTGATTTTACTGATCAACTTTCCAAGAGCCAATTCCCTAAACCTATTACCGCATTGAAAAGTAAAATCATAGACCAGTGAGGTAAATTACTGACTTGTGCTGTAAGTACCTCAGGAAATGTCAAGAAATTGCAACTCACAAAAATTGAGGCTAGGTTCACAGTGGGACGTTATGGTTGCGTGTTATAAGTATAAAACGCAGAACAGCGCACTGCAATGGAAAATCTATGCACCGATCAAAGTGCACATGTTGCGTTGAGGTGTAACACTGCACTGCATGCACTACTTTAGCCTATCTATTGCAGATGTTACAATGTTTGCATATGTGCAGGTATATGAATTAAAAAGATAATCGATACTCATCCAATACTTCTGTGATTTTAATAGCACATGCACCATAAAAGAAGTACGAAAACAACCACATAAATACACAAATTACTGTGCACTTTTTAGCTGCACAGCACATGCGCCATTATGGTCGCAACATTTGGTGGTTCGAAAATAAAAATGATAAAAATCCACGTAGCCAATTATGACCTAAGTATATGCACCAATAACGCAATACGTTTATTTAATGTGTGTGTGTGACTTTGCTTTGTAATTCGGTGTTGCACCGCTAACATCGCACCACAGCACAACGTCCCACTTTGAAATTAGTTTATATTTCCAGGCAAGTTTTCTTATTTCTGGGGGGCCTCTGTAAGATGGACTGATTTTTGATGTGTTTAGCAGAAGGCAAGGCTCCTCAGGAGTGGAGCAATTAGTAGCTGGCAAAGCTCCTCGGGGGTGGAGCTTAGCAATGGGAGCTTCAGTCCTAGTTGAAAATAGATCTCTCCAGGACAGTCAGTGCACCTCATACCCCGAACAAATTGCGTATCGTCCTGCAACGGGGATGTTATACTCAGAGTTAAATTGCTATTATAATTCATGAAATATCCGCCAGACAAATTGCATTTGGCATAAATGATAGCCCGTCTGCCCCCTGCTCAGGAAATCGTTCAGTGAGTAAGCGCTTTGAGTGTTTCCTCTTCCATTTCACAATGCTGTGTCGTTTTCACAGTGTGCCGGCAGGTCACTAATAAGGCTTCCTTTCCTCCTAGCATCCGCTTGTCAGAAGAATGTACAGAATCTGTCCAGTCACAAGGTTACTCAGCTGGGAGATGGAACATCAATAAAGTGTCTCATTAAATAATATATGCATGGAATACGGATTCATTTCTGTAAATAAAGTATAAAGGAAAGGAAACCAGTAAGAACGCTAGATACTCAGCCGAGGCGGCCCTGAATGAGTTCCTAGTGAGCAGGTATGTAGCACCAGGCTACAATTGTACTGCAGTCATCAACAGTGTACATTTGTTGCAGTGATTTATAGCCCTGGTTTGTAAACAAAGTTTCACGCAAACACCAGAGGGTTCTCGGCAGAGGTGGCCAGGCAGGGCAGTCTGTGTAGCATGTGTACAACCTCCTCGGTGCGTCAACAAGAATCCTGAATGTGGGTCTCAGCCAAGCATGTTGTTCGCTTCCTTACCCCACCCGCTAAAAGGTGCTTCATCATGTGACCGTCGTCCCTCCTCCCACCTCCATAGCAACAGAACCAAACATGTCTGTACAGCACTCAGCCCTGAACTGAAGCCAAAGGGTGCAATTCCCAGTGCATTACCGCGCACGTGTGGGACAAAGCTAGAGGGAGGTGTGCATGCACAGGAGAGGCTGGCAATAGGCGGAGGGAGGACAGTAATTGGATAAAAAGACAAGGAAGATATTAGCTTGATGTTAAGCTATTAAAGAAAACCTGTAACTAAAAAAAGTTCCCCTGGGGGGTACTCAACCTCGGATGGGGGAAGCCTCCGGATCCTATCGAGGCTTCCCCCGTCCTCCTGTGTCCCACGGGGGTCTCGCTGTGCCCCTCCAAACAGCGGGGATGTAAATATTTACCTTCCTGGCTCCAGCGCAGGCGCAGTATCGGCTCTCCGCTCGGAGATAGGCGGAAATAGCCGATCGCTGTCGGTCCGCTCTACTGCACAGGCGCAAGTCTCCTGCATCTGTGTAGTAGAGCGGAACCGACAGAGATCGGCTATTTCCGCCTACTTCCATGCTGAGAGCTGCAACAGCGCCCCCGCTGGAGCCAGGAAAGGTAAATATATCAAGCCTTGTCAGCGCGTATCAGGCTTGTCGGGGGAGGATTCAGGGACGCTTCGGGGGAGCCAGCACTGGATTGCCTGCAGCTACAGGGATGGGGGAAGCCTCATTGGGACCCAAAGGCTTCCCCCTCCCGAGGTTAGTACCGCCCAGGGGATGTTTTTGTTTTTTTTTTCATTGCAGAGTCTCTAACATTTTTGTTGAATATTTTACCCTTAGATTTTACATGATTAAAAATTACTTCTGGTTCACTTTAAAACCAACAAAATAAGACCGTGGGACTATAGGACTATAGATACAAATGTTTATTTTAATTTAAAGAGGAACTCCAGTAAAAATAACTTAATGAACAAAAGTGCTTCATTTTTACAATAATTCCGTATAAATGATTTAGTCAGTGTTTGCCCATTGTAAAATATTTCCTCTCCCTGATTTACATTCTGACATTTATCACATTGTGACATTTTTACTGCTAGCAGGTGATGTCAGTGGAAGGAGATGCTGCTTGCTTTTTTGGCAGTTGGAAACAGCTGTTATTTCCCACAATGCAACAAGGACCCGCAGTTTGATGTCAGCACCATGGTCCTGACATCACACTGTGGGAGGGATTTCTCATGGAAAAGAGTGTATCAGCTACTGATTGGGATGAAGTTCAATCCTTGGTCACGGTTTCTCTTTAAAGAATACCTAAAGTAAAAAATGCCAGGCAGTCTTAATGTTACAGGAATATGGGGGGGTGGGGAAGGGGGGAGCGTGGTCATTAGGGTTAAATACTTACCTGATCGGCCATCATTTCTACAGGCAGCTGAGCGCAGCGCCCTCCCCCTTGGAATTGCGCCCATGATGGGTTTTCTTTCATTATCGCTGCCAGGGTTTTGGCCACACCCATCTGCATTGCCACAGCCCGCCCCCGGCGACCGCAACAACGCAGGAGGAGGTTTCCGAGGAGCTTTAGCAAACTTCGGAAACATGGCCGCGACTGTTGCTGAGGAGGAGGGGGCGGAGCGTTCACTTGAGTCCTAAATATGTTGGATCAGGTAAGTATTTAAATGCTGAGACTCTCCTGATTGTGCAGCATGAAGACAGAGCCTTTTTTTCCCCCCAGGAGGTACTCCTGGTACACACCAAGGAAATTACCCATCAGATCGATGGGAAATTTCCCCTGGTTCAATCATTTCCAGCATGTCCGATCTGCTTCCCATCCAGAAAGGGATCGTTTTTGATATCAGTACCGCACAAAATCTTTCCTCTTTTTGATTACAAACAGATTAGACAAGCTGGAAATCGATCTGATGAGAAAACTGCATGGTGGGTACTAGGTTTGCTGAAAAGCGGACCTGAACTAATACCCTTTAAAGAAAAAAAAAACATTTCTTTGTTACAGTTGCAATAGATCTGCTGTTTGTCTACTTTCTGCTTTAACTGTAGCAGACATAGGGTTAACATCATGTGTTATGTGAAATTAGCTGCTCTGCCGAGGTTCCTGAGCTGACATAGCTGAGAGACCAAATTACAACTGTGATTAGTCACATTAGTCATGAGGGGGAATTAGACAGGCTAAACTCTCGTAGGCTTTGTTCACATTGTGTTCGGCTCGTGCGTCCGTCCACAGTGGGCTTTTTCTTCTGCGATTTTCTGCGCGTTCGCTCGTTTTTGTAAGCGCTTTTGCAGAGCGCTTCCGTCTTTTGATCCGGAAAATAACCCGGAAAAAATAAATACAATGTATTTTTTTTTAAAAAACCGCTCACACAATTGCTTGCCAAAGTGATTTTGTAAGAGTTTTGCGTTTTTCCTATACCTTCCATTGAGGCAAATCACCTTAAAAATGGCCCAAGCACCGCCTTTCAAAGCAGATCGCAAACTAAACGCTCTTAGAGAATCATTGCACAAGAGCTTTCAGGGCGATTTTGAAAATCGCCTGCGCTTAAAATTTTATAAAAATCCCTACAATGTGAACAAGGCCTTAAAGAGGAACTTCAGCCTAAACAAATATACTGTCATTAAGTTACATTAGTTATGTTAATTAAAATAGATAGGTAATATAATCTCTTACCCACCCTATTTTAAAAGAACAGGCAAATGTTTGATTTCTTGAGGGCAGCCATCTTTTTGGTTGAAAGGAGGTGACAGGGAGCATGAGACACAGTTCCAACTGTCCTGTGTCCTGATCCCAGTTGCTAGGCAACATGAACAACAACATAGGAAATCCCATCATGCTTTGCACAGCATCAGGGAAAAAAAGCCTGGGCAGTTTTCTTTGATGGGTGGAGCTTAGCTAAAAATGATGCTTTGGTAAGAAAAACAAAGCTCTGATGCTGTGAAACTGTTAAAGAAACACCAAGCCTTTTCAGTTCTGCTGAATAGATTTTTAGTCTGGAGGTTCACTTTAATACATACAGTGAGCATTTCTCTCTGTTTTCCTTCTGTCCTGTGCAAGAGTTCAGGTCCACTTACCCCTCAGCTCACACACTGCCCTCGCAGGCAGCAGGTGTAGTGGAAATGCCTGAACTGCCGATTGCCAGCGCGGGCCTCTGCCTGGCCTATCACACACTGAGTACGGCAAGGTAGAGCCGTGCTAATGAATCTGGCTTAGAAATCAGAGTGAGATTAGAAGACACACAGATATATGCCAGATAGCAGACATGGGACAGATGGCGAGATGACTTCAGAGGATTACGCTAGTAAATAACACGCGATTATCCTACCGCTGTCCATTGATTGTCTAATCAATCCTCAGAAGCGAGAATGCAATATTGCACGCCGATCGTTCTCTCGCCTCGAGCTGCACATGTTGTTTGTTTACCACAACACTAAGATTTGTCAACCGAAATCGATTTCACTAAGCAGATTAGGAGGGCTTCACGATGGAAGAACCTTCATGTTCCTAATGGAAGCAATTGTGTGATAGGATTAAAGCGACACATATCCTCATCACAGAAACTTTACGTTCGCAAATGTGTTCTGTGCAGTGACGTCTTCTTCATCCGTCCCTGGCGCCTCCCATGAGGTCCACGAGCATCACGTGACTACAAACACTTCCTCCTTCAACCCAGAAGGAGGAAGTGTTTGTAGTCACGTGACCGCCGCATGGACCGCAACGTGGGAGGCGCCAGGGACGGACAAAGAAGACGTCAGACAGGTAAGCTTGACTCCCCCGCCCACCCCGCACAGGTTTACCGGATAGCAACTATCCGGGTATCTCCCGGATCCGAATTTGACCAACCCTAGTGTTTAGCCTGTTTAATTCCCCTTCATCTGTGACTAATCACACCTGTAATTTGATCTCTCAGCTGTGTCAGCTGCCTGCCTCGGCAGAGAAGCTTATTTGTAAATACAGGATATTAACCTCATGTCTGCTTCCATGAAAGCAGGAAGTAGACACACTGCAGATTTATTGCAGGATTTGTATCTGCTGTAACAAAGAAATGTTTTTCCGCTGCTGCTTATCTTTTAGAGCAGAGAGGAAGTTCTGAGTTCAGGTCCAATTTAATACATATTCTGATTCCCACCAGACAGCACTGCTTAATCATTCAGCGCAGTTACACGCAATATGATAAAATGATGCAATTTTACAGCAATTCAATAAAAACGGTTGTACAGAAAAATTAAATGCTGCTTTTTTTTTTAATTGAGAAATCAAAATTTCCCATTTATTTTTTTACACTGATGCACACTCCTTCAATAGAAGATGATTTACTAACAACATAGCCATATATAGAGAAAATGAAGTTAACGTGTATCAGAGACGATATCAACAGTTTTATACATACCTGGGGCTTCCTCCAACCTCATCCACACGGATCGCTCTCACGCCGCCGTCCTCAGTCTTCTCCAGCTCCGGACGTAACTTTGGTCAGTCTGCGCAAGAGAAGTGCACCCTCTATCAGTGTTCTCCCCAGAATTTTTTTTCAGCCGGGTGGCATGAAAAAGTAGCCGGGTGGGGCGTGATAACAGAATGCAGGGCCGGCGCTTTTCTGCATACAGCAGAGGAGAAGGTGAGCCGATGACAGCCGGGTGGTCACCAAAACTAGCTGGGTGGAGCACCCGGCTAAAAGAGCCTGGGGAGAACACTGTCTATGTATCTCTCCGGCAGCCACCAGAGAGATACGTAGTAGGTGCACTTCCCTTGTGTAGACTGGCCGAAGTTACGGGATCCGGTACCGTCTAGCTTTGCCTTGCAGATGATCCGGCTCTGGTGAAATGCGATAATCCCATCATGCATCTACAAATGATCGTTCTTCAGCATTTCATGGCCAACATGTTTCTGGCTTCTATAACTGCTAATCAAATCAGGCGATGAAATGATGTGTGCTCTGTTTAACGATGTGCTGTGCTCCAGAAGTCAGGCGGCCCTGCTGCATAGAATGCTATACACACAGAAGGGGGGGGGGGGGGCTGCTCACAGAAGAGGAGTACACACATGATTGACTGCTTATGGAGGAGAGGGCTAATGAATATGGGGGCTACTGCATACATAAGAAGGGGGCTACTTCACACAGAAAAGGGGGCTGCTCATAGAAGAGAGGGGGGCTGTTGCACACAGAAGAGGTGTTCTATTCATATCAGTAGCAGTAGGGTATCGTACCGCGTTAGCCATCAGTAAAAGCAAGAAGTTTTAAATCAGGATCATTTATTGGCTAACAAAAAAAAAATAAGAATAAGCGAGCTTTCGGCTTTGCAGCCTTCGTCGGGCTTAAATCCTGTATGCTTGCAGGCTGATGGTACAGACAGCTTTACACATGCAACATCAAAAGGGGATACATAGATTTTTTTCAAGCATACATGTCATTAAGATGCCAGAAACAGAACATCTAAATGGGGTGGGAGGTTGTTAGCTGAGATAAGAATCCTTGTTTACATACACCATGCTCACAGACCTGGGAGTTGGACTGTCACAGAGCCATCGTAAATTCTGAGTTCCCAAGTTTCGCTACAGGCTGAGAGAGTTTTAGCATTACATATTATCAGTCTCATAGCAATATAAACATTTTTTGTCAACAAAAACTTTTTATATTGGTATGAGACTGATAATATTTAATGCTAAAGGTCCGTACACACGCCGGACTTTAGGCAACGACGGGTCCGTCGTTGCCTCCCGCTGGGTGGGCGTGCCAGCGACAGTCCGGCGTGTGTACGCTCTGTCGTCAGACTGATACGGCTGTTTCTGAGCGATCCGCCGGGCGGATCGCTCAGAAACAGCCGTATCAGTCTGACGACAGAGCGTGCACACGCCGGACTGTCGCTGGCACGCCCACCCAGCGGGAGGCAACGACGGACTCGTCGTTGCCTAAAGTCCGGCGTGTGTACGGACCTTAAAACTCTCTCAGCCTGAACTCAGAATTTACGATGCCTCTGTGACAGTCCAACTCCCAGGTCTGTGAGCATGGTGTATGTAAACAAGGATTCTTATCTCAGCTAACAACCTCCCACCCCATTTAGATGTTCTGTTTCACTTAGGGCATCCTAATGACATGTATGTATGCTTGAAAAAAATCTATGTAACCCCTTTTGATGTTGTATGTATAAAGCTGTCTGTACCATCAGCCTGCAAGCAAACAGGATTTTAACCCGACGAAGGCTGCAAATCCGAAAGCTCGCTTATTCTTATTCGTTAGCCAATAAATGGTATCATCCTGATTTAAAACTTTATGCTATTCATATAAGAGGGAGTTACTGCACAACAAAGCATGGGACTTCAGCACACAGAGGAGAGGGTTATGGAACATAGAAGAGGGGGCTGCTGCACAAAGAAAATGGGACCGCTGCGCAAGAAAGAGGGGGCAGCTCTTAGAAGAGAGGGGGCTGCTCCACAATAAAGTGTGGGGCTGTAGCTCGCAGAAGAGAGGACTGTTGATGGAAGATAGGGCTATGGCACATAAAAGAGGGGGTGTGCAGAGATGATTGGGGGGGGAGGGGAATTGGGGGCTGTACATAGATGAATGGGGCTGCACATGACAGTAGACCCCCCACACATTTAGCCCAACTCATGGCGCAAAAATGTCCGTTCAGCACGTGCATCACACACACATATCACACCTCCACACTGCTGCACTTTTCTTTCTAAGTCTCCGTTCTAGGGTGGCAGAATACATTTCTTTCCTTCTCAGTAGAAAGTAATGAATAATTCCCACAAGGCTTGATTCTACCCATCTCAGGGTGTGCCAGGCTCTGATCTCCCTCTGCTCTGCTCTCCTCAGGATGGGCTCCAGCTTGAGATTCCACCCTGTCACTTAGATTCCATTTTCCGGCTGGCTGCCCCTTCCCCCTGTCATTATGCGTTAACAAGCAGCCCTTCCGATGCTTCCTGCCTGCTGTGAGCGCTGCAACAAAGATGGACCAGGGGTGTGGCGGGAGCTGACAGCAGATGTGCCCAGAGAGGAGACAATGTGCCCCCCTGCTCTGTGTCCAGCACCTCACAGAGCATCACACATCTACCTGCCATCCCATTATCAATATTTACTGCCAGGCTCCCTGCCTCCTCTCCAGACCAGGGGTGTGGTGGGCGGTGACAGCGGATGTGCCCAGGAAGGAGACAATGCGCCCCCCGCTCTGTGGCCAGCGCCTCACATATCTGCCTATCATCCCATTATCAATATTTACTGCCAGGCTCCCTGCCTCCTCTCCAGACCAGAGGCGTGGCGGGCACTGACAGCAGATACGCCCAGAGAGGAGACAATGTGCCCCCCTGCTCTGTGTCCAGCACCTCACAGAGCATCACACATCTACCTGCCATCCCATTATCAATATTTACTGCCAGGCTCCCTGCCTCCTCTCCAGACCAGGGGTGTGGTGGGCGGTGACAGCGGATGTGCCCAGGAAGGAGACAATGCGCCCCCCGCTCTGTGGCCAGCGCCTCACATATCTGCCTATCATCCCATTATCAATATTTACTGCCAGGCTCCCTGCCTCCTCTCCAGACCAGGGGTGTGGCGGGCACTGACAGCAGATGTGCCCAGAGAGGAGACAATGTGCCCCCCCACTCTGTGGCCGACGAATCCGCAAAAATTTGCGAATTTTTGCGTGAAACGATAACGGTTTTCGCGCGCAAACGCGAATTTTTGTGCAAAATCGATATCGTTTTCGTGCTAAAATTTGTTATTGTTTTGCGTGAAAATTAGCAATCGCGAAATGCCCGTGCTAACAGTTAGCACTCTTGTGAATCAAGCCCTATGTGTACTGCTGAATTTAAAGGACAACTGTAACAACAGGGATATAAAGGCTGCCATATGTATTTCCTTTTAAGCAACACCAGTTGCCTGGCAGCCCTGCTGATCCTCTGCCTCTAATACTTTTAGCCATAGACCCTGAACAAGCATGCAGCAGATCAGGTGTTTCTGACATTTATTTTCAGATCTGAAAAAAAGATTAGCTGCATGCTTGTTTCTGATGTTATTCAGACACTACTGCAGCCAAATAGACCAGCAGGGCTGCCAGGCAACTGGAATTGTTTAAAAGGAAGTAAATATGGCAGCCTCCATATTCTTCTCACTTCAGTTGTACTTTAATTCAGGGCTGTGGAGTCGGAGTCGGAGTCGTGGAGTCGGAGTCGGGCAATTTTGGGTGCCTGGAGTCGGAGTCGGAAAAAAATGCACCGACTCCGACTCCTAATGAATTTGTAACTGTAATTAACCTTCCTGGCGGTAAGCCCGAACTGAGTTCGGGCTATGCCGCCGGATGGCACCGCTCAGGCCCCGCTGGGCCGATTTGCATAATTTTTTTTTTGCTGCACGCAGCTAGCACTTTGCTAGCTGCGTGCAGTGCCCGATCGCCGCCGCTACCCGCCGATCCGCCGCAATTCCTCTCGCCGCGGCCGCCCCCCCCCCCCAGACCCCGTGCGCTGCCTGGCCAATCAGTGCCAGGCAGCGCTATGGGGCAGATCGGAGTCCCCTCTGACGTCACGACGTCGATGACGTCGGTGACGTCATCCCGCCCGTCGCCATGGCGACGGGGGAAGCCCTCCAGGAGATCCCGTTCTTTGAACGGGATCTCCGGATCTCCGATCGCCGGCGGCGATCGGAGGGGCTGGGGGGATGCCGCTGAGCAGCGGCTATCATGTAGCGAGACTTTGTCTCGCTACATGAAAAAAAAAAAAAAAAATTAAAAAAAATTTGCTGCCCCCTGGCGATTTTTTTGCAAACCGCCAGGAGGGTTAAAATAGAAAATATGATAAAATGTTCTATTTCTCAGATATTTCTCTATATATACAGTATATATACAGTAATAGCTGTGCTTAGTCCACAAAAATGAAATAAACCAATCAAAATTAGTTACTTGTGCTGCTTCAATAAAGCAGTCCCCGTATTTTTAAGGTCAGATATACATATCTGATTGTGACTGTATATATGATGCGTACACAGGAATCTCTTATATATACTAAATAACATCTATGCTGTAAGAATAAAGCCTGATGTGTAGCTGTGTCACTAATAGAGATGGTCAACGAGATGGAAATAATTCTGCATTGATGCTGATTTATGCAAATGTATGCACTCCCTTTGCTGATGAAATCAAATAATTTGATATGTTGTTAAAATTTGGTTTGGTGACTACAAATTAAAGGGTAACTGAGACGGATGAAAAGTAAAGTTTTATACATACCTGGGGCTTCCTCCAGCCCCCTTCAGGCTAATCAGTCCCTCGCTGTCCTCCACCACCCGGATCTTCTGCTATGAGTCCTGGTAATTCAGCCAGTCAGCGCTGTCCGGCCACATGCCGCTCCCACAGCCAGGAACATTCTGCACCTGCGCAATAGTGCTGCACAGGTGTAGTATGCTCCTGGCGGCGGATTGTGTGCATGCGCACTACGCCTGACTGGCTCAAGTACCTGGACTCAAAGCAGAGGATCCAGGTGGCGGATGAGGACAACGAGGGACTGATTATCCTGAAGGCGGCTGGAGGAAGCCCCAGGTATGTATAAAACTTTAATTTCATCTGTCTCAGGTTTACTTTGTTACACAGTAGTACTATACTCTACATATGCACTCCCCACAGAGCTGCAGGGAATCCACTGAGAATGCTGTGCACATTGAACACAGAGGTGTTGTCTGTTTACAATCTCCTCATTCCCCTGCAGAGTACCAGCACATCATTCTTACATGTACCCACACTTACATTGCCTAGGGCCTGATAGATGTTCTTTGTTCCGGTTTGTACCTTTTACAAGTACTCTTACCAAGGACTAGTTTTAGTCTAAAGGGAATAAATATAGTAGTCTACATATCCTTCTCACTTCAGTTGTCTTGTAAAATTCCTAAGCGTTGGCAGTTAAGAGACGAATTTCATGTTACATACTTTTAATCAACAAAATTGTAATATGCAAATTAGAGGAGTCGGAGTCGTGGAGTTGGAGTCGGTGGAATCCTAAACTGAGGAGTCGGAGTCGGTGGATTTTTGGACCGACTCCACAGCCCTGCTTTAATTCTAAAAGGTGGCTACTAATGGTCCAAATTTTAGCCCAGAATTGTTTAAGCGATCAGAAATAACATTTTTGTTGTAATAACTGACTTCCCCTAAAAATTGGCCCTAAACTACGATACATACATAGACATACGACTATGGTAGGGATTAGATTGTGAGCCCCTCTGAGGGATAGTTATTGACAAGACAATACTCTGTACAGCGCTGCGGAAGGTGTCGGCGCTATATAAATACTAAATATTAAATAATAATAATAATACATTGATTATTTCACCATCATCAAACCAATCTGTACTTCCTACCCATCACAACCGATTATAAAAACTGTTTCCGATCGCAAAGATTGCCATTGATCAATTTGTTCGTTTTGGAGGAAGGTGGGGGTAAACTTACACAAATGCAGGGAGAACATAACAAGACATTTGGCCTTAATTCACTAAGCTTATCTCCTGTCTTTAATAACGTTTCTAGAGTTATCACCATGGTGATGAGGCATGTAGTATTCAGGAAACATTTTACCTCAGGCAAACCTAACGTTAACTCTTCTGTCTTTAAGTTAACTCTTCAATCCTTAAAATAACTCCAGAGTTAAAGACAGGCTGTTTATTAACTGCGTGTGAAAATAACTACAGAGGAGGTAACTTAACTACAGAGGAGGTAACTTAAGGAATGAACAGATAAGATAACTCTCTTACTGTGTGGTGGTACGCTTTCTCTTACCTTATTATCTCCAGCCTAATCTTAGTGAATTGAGGCCAAGATAAATAACATTTATATTGCGCTTTTCTCCTGGCGGACTCAAAGCACCAGAGCTGCAGCCACTAGGGCATGCTTTATAGGCAGTAGCAGTGTTAGGGAGACTTGCCTAAGGTCTCCTACTGAATAGGTGCTGGCTTACTGAACAGGCAGAGCTGAGATTAGAACCCTGGCCTCCTGTGTCAGAGGCAGAGCCCTTAACCAGTACACTATCCAGCCACACTACATAACTGCATGCAGAGGGTGTCCTGGCACCAGCACTACAAGATGGGCTTATGGGCCCTTTTACAAAGACCGCATTTCAGATTGCGTTTTCTGTTCACTGTGATTTGTCGATCGCAAGGGCGCCGTGATAACATGGTAATGGTGGTACACTTTATATCTTCAGTGAACTTTGATTTTTCGATTGCAAAAGGTCTGCAAGCTGCATTTTTTTTTCCCTGCAGTTGATAACGGATTTTTAACGCGTAGCAATCCCATTGTGAACCGTAGTGGCGAATGCTCTCGGTGTAAATAGTGAAAATTGTAATAACATTACAGCATGTTTGCGATTTTTTGTTGGAAAGAGGTTCTGGTAGCTGCTTATCAGATTCCGGAAAATGTCTATTATTTATGAAATTCTCCAGAGTACTTCAAGTGAAAGCAGGCAAAGTGATTTTCCTCTGTTTATAGCATCAGGGCCAATGGTTAAAATGAATCATTTATAAGGCCCGGTGCACACCAAAAACCGCTAGCAGATCCGCAAAATGCTAGCAGATTTTGAAACGCTTTTTCTTCTTTTTCTGTAGCGTTTCAGCTAGCATTTTGCGGTTGTGAAGCGTTTTTGGTGTAGTAGATTTCATGTATTGTTACAGTAAAGCTGTTACTGAACAGCTACTGTAACAAAAAACGCCTGGCAAACCGCTCTGAAGGCCTAGGCCTAGTGCACACCAGAGCGGTTCTGCTGCGGTTTGCGATCCGCTTGCGGGTGCGGATCCGCTAGGGTAATGTATTTCAATGGGCTGGTGCACACCAGAGCGGGAGGCGTTTTGCAGAAACGCATACTCCCGGGCTGCTGCAGATTTTGGATTGCGGAGGCGTTTCTGCCTCAATGTTAAGTATAGGAAAAACGCAAACCGCTCTGAAAAACGGCACTTCAGAGCGGTTTGCCAGGCGTTTTTTGTTACAGTAGCTGTTCAGTAACAGCTTTACTGTAATAATACATGAAATCTACTACACCAAAACCGCTACACAAAACCGCAAAACGCTAGCTGAAACGCTGCAGAAAAAGAAGAAAAAGTGTTTCAAAATCTGCTAGCATTTTGCGGATCTGCTAGCGTTTTTTGGTGTGCACCAGGCCCTAGGCCTAGTGCACACCGGAGCGTTTCGGCTGCTGTTTGCGATCTGCTTGCGGGTGCGGATCCGCTAGGGTAATCTATTTCAATGGGCTGGTGCACACCAGAGCGGGAGGCGTTTTGCAGAAACGCATACTCCCGGGCTGCTGCAGATTTTGGATTGCGGATGCGTTTCTGCCTCAATGTTAAGTATAGGAAAAACGCACCAGGCCCTAGTGCACACCAAAAACCGCTAGCAGATCCGCAAAATGCTAGCAGATTTTGAAACGCTTTTTCTTATTTTTCTGCAGCGTTTCAGCTAGCGTTTTGCGGTTTTGTGTAGCGGTTTTGGTGTAGTAGATTTCATGTATTGTTACAGTAAAGCTGTTACTGAACAGCTACTGTAACAAAAAACGCCTGGCAAACCGCTCTGAAGGCCTAGTGCACACCAAAAACCGCTAGCAGATCCGCAAAATGCTAGCAGATTTTGAAACGCTTTTTCTTATTTTTCTGCAGCGTTTCAGCTAGCGTTTTGCGGTTTTGTGTAGCGGTTTTGGTATAGTAGATTTCATGTATTGTTACAGTAAAGCTGTTACTGAACAGCTACTGTAACAAAAAACGCCTGGCAAACCGCTCTGAAGGCCTAGTGCACACCAAAAACCGCTAGCAGATCCGCAAAATGCTAGCAGATTTTGAAACGCTTTTTCTTATTTTTCTGCAGCGTTTCAGCTAGCGTTTTGCGGTTTTGTGTAGCGGTTTTGGTATAGTAGATTTCATGTATTGTTACAGTAAAGCTGTTACTGAACAGCTACTGTAACAAAAAACGCCTGGCAAACCGCTCTGAAGTGCCGTTTTTCAGAGCGGTTTGCGTTTTTCCTATACTTAACATTGAGGCAGAAACGCATCCGCAATCCAAAATCTGCAGCAGCCCGGGAGTATGCGTTTCTGCAAAACGCCTCCCGCTCTGGTGTGCACCAGCCCATTGAAATACATTACCCTAGCGGATCCGCACCCGCAAGCGGATCGCAAACTGCAGCCGAACCGCTCTGGTGTGCACTAGGCCGAAGTGCCGTTTTTCAGAGCTGTTTGCGGTTTTCCTATACTTTACATTGGAGGCTGAAACGCATCCGCAATCCAAAATCTGCAGCAGCCCGGGAGTATGCATTTCTGCAAAACGCCTCCCGCTCTGGTGTGCACCAGCCCATTGAAATACATTACCCAAGCGTATCCACAGCCGCAAGCGGATCGCAAACCGCAGCAGAACCGCTCTGGTGTGCACTAGGCCTGTGAGAACACTGAGACACACCCAGCTCTGCTGCAGAAATCCTTGCTCTGCACTCTCAACCACCCCTGATCACTGCTTCATACAACCCTGCTGCCAACCTCTGCTTACGTTATTGGACAACACAGGTGCCCACACTTGACTTGACTGTCCTATATGATCGACCATTCAATTATTCAATCCAGCAGGATGGAAAATATTGGTCGATCGTAAAGGAATCGACTACTTGATTTTGATCGACAATCCATTTTTGGTTTCAGAGCATGGAGGCACAACATCGTTCAAATCTATTAGTGAAGGTGAATCTGATAGGATCTCGCCTGAAGTGTGGCCTCTAGTTGATGGTTCAAGCGCTCGATGGAAAAATGTATGGGTACCTTTAAAGCGGACCTGAACTCAGAACTTCCTCTCTGCTCTAAAAGATACGAAACAGCATAATAACCTTTAAAGAATAATATTTCTTTGTTACAGCTGATAGAAATCCTGCAATAAATCTGCAGTGTGTCTGCTTCCTGCTTTCCTGGAAGCAGACACAGGGTTAACATACTGTGCTTTCAAATTAGCTGCTCTGCTGAGGCTGCCAGCTGACATATAAGATTACAGTTGTGATTAGTGACAGCTGAGAGGGAATTAGACCGGCTAAACTCTCTAAATACATACAGGGTGGATTTCTCTATATTTTCCTTCTATCCTGTGCAAGAGTTCAGGTCCACTTTAAGCTGGCCATACACATAGATTTCCACCCACTATACCAAAATATTCGATTCCTACCACACATTGGACATCGATTTTTAATAGATTACAAAAGGGAATCCATTGAAAAAAAAAAACAACAGCTATCTAACCATATTGCTGCACTGTTTGATGTAGTGCAACCCTAACTGGTCCTCAATCTACCCCTCCTCCTGCCCCACTCCCGATTGACCTCGATTATCCGACCTATCCCATCAATACTTTCAATCCATCTACCCAAAATCAATCAAAATTACACCGCTTAAAAGACCACTATCGCTAAAAAATTTAAATGCATGTAAACATATACAAATAAAAAGTATTCTTCTTCCACAGTAAAATGAGTCATTCATTACTTTTCTCCTACGTTGCTGCCACTTACAGTAAGTAGTAGAAATCTGACAGAACCGGTTTTGGACTAGTCCATCTCTTCATGGGGGATTCTCAGCAAGGCTTTTATTTTTTATAAAGACATTCCCTGAAAAGGATTTATACAGTGATGCTGGTCAGCTTCTCTGCTCTCTGCACAATATTCTGGCAGTTGGACAGAACAACTGCCATTTACTAAGTTCTTCTGAAAAATAAACAAAACCATGTGAATCCCCTATGAGGAGATGGGCTAGTCGAAAACCAGTTGGTTCTGTCAGATTTCTACTACTTACTGTAAGTGACAGCAACATAGGAGAAAAGTAATTGATGGCTCATTTTACTCTGGAAGAAACATACTTCTTCTTTGTATGTGTTTACATGTATGTTGAATTTTACGGTTTTCGTGGTAGTGGTCCTTTAAGGCTGCTTCCACACAGGGACGTTACAGGCGCACGTCAGTGCGCCTGTAACGCTCCCCCAACGCACAGCAATGTAACACAAGTGGGCTGTTCACACAGCCCACATTGCGTTACATGTAACGCTGCACGTTGTCCGGAAAGTGCAGCATGCTACGGCGTTAGAGCGGCTATAGCCGCGTTAGACTGTTTGCACATGCGCAGTGGGGGGCGGAGAGGAGGCGGGGAGGGGAGAGCCAGCTACAGTAGCCGCGCACATGGCTACTTAATATTCACTGCACTGGCGGGCGCTGATTGGCCGGCGGGACCACGTGATGCGGAGTGTCTCGCTCCGCATCACGTGGTCCCGCTGGCCAATCAGCGCCACTCTGGGAGACCTTATAGGGATAGAGCCGCCTAACGCGGCTCACTCTGCCGTCGGCTCTTGAAGCACCATACGTTGTGTTAGGTGCACGTTATGCGACCTTAACGTGGCACCTAACGCAACGTCTTGGTGTGCAAGAAGCCTAAACGTTTAAAGGAACCAATTTCCATCTGATTCGATCTGACTGATAGAATGAAATGTAGAGTCAAGGTGCTCATACAGACATTGATTTTTCCCATTCGATTCCCCCCAGATTCTATCAGATTTGATTGCAAATAAAAATGCAAAGTGCAACAGCATCTGTGACGTAAATACGATGAATGTTCAGTCTTCACAGTGAAAGATCAGCAAATGGAACACCATGGGAAATGCAAAATGCCTTATTTGGAAACATATGATTATTTATCAGGCTGGATTGCCACTGTGGACACTATGGAGTGGGCATAGATACATAGTAACTATGTAAACTCCATGCATGTTCCATACATGATCCTCCTGTGACCACGTGGTTTTCCTCTGAGAGCTCAAAGTTTCTCTTCCATCCCAAAGACACACAGACAGGTTCATTGATGGAGTATACAGCAGAAAAAGTGGCACTGAAGCAAAAACGGTACCCTTATTGTGGCCATTCGGGTACAGAAAGTGTTGTATGCAGTGGGGGTGGGAGGTGTCGTAATGCGGTTACTAGCTTCTTCAGAGGCTACAGAAAAGCCTCTGAAGAAGCTGGTAGCCCGCGAAACAGCTGTCAAGCTCCTCCAACCCCCACTGCCTACAATACTGTCTGTACCGGAACAATCACAATGAAGGTACCATTTTTGATTCAGTACCACTTTGTCTGCTGAATACTATATGGGTGGTTCCTCACATGTGCCCATCTTGGCTCGGCCGGGGGTGGGCACTGCTAGTTGACATCTAGTGCCAGCCTGTTCTCTACTGCTTTGGACAGGTTCATAAATGTGACCATACTGGATGTATGCACTGAAGTAGAAGGGAGATAGGCTGGCACACAATGGTGGCTATAGGCAGCAGCATGACCTAGATTGTTCAGCCACAATGTGCTACCAGCTTGCAGAGATCCAATGAGGTAGGTAGAAGAAAAGTACTGTGCACCAGAGCGTAACGCTTGCAAGTGTAATGACATCAGAGTCACATATAGACAGCAAGGTAACAGGGGGTAACTGATGGCCTAACAGCCGTTTCGTGGGACGAGCAGCCCGCTTCCTCAGAGACCTCTGATTCTGATCACTCTGAGACTGCTAACAAGGCATCCAGCGCTGGAACACGGGGACCAAAGGAGGGACAGGAAGGCTCTATAGGACCCAGAGCCTTCCCTCTCCTTAGGGCTCGTTTCTATAAGTGCAGCGCAGGAGCGCCAGCGGGTCTCTGCGTGGCATGTGACTCCCCCGGGGGGGCGGCACTTGCAATCCCATGCATTATAATGAATGGGATCGCAGGCGCAATCACCCAAAAATGCAGGCAATCATGTGCTGCGACATGCATGGAAACATCAGATAGGGCAGTCTATGCATTCTCTGATGTCCCTGCATTAGCGTTTCCATAAGTCCGGCTAAAAGCATACATATGAAAACAAGCCCCCAGGTGAGTATAATTTTTTTTTTTTATTACACTTCAGACTTACTTTAACAAACATTCTGCAGAACTGCACAGGACTAACGATGTCACCAGCTGGGATACATTTCTGAATATAAATCAGGGAGAGGAAAGATTTTATAATGGCCAAACACTGACTACCGGTAAATAATTTATAAGTGAAAATTGCCCAAAAAAAACCCCAATTTTATTCATCATGTTACTTTGATTACAGTTCCTCTTTAAGAAAATAGCCTCTGCACCGCGCCTGTGACTACAGAGACCCATGCATAGTTTTGGAAATCAATACCTCTGTCCTTCCTTTTATTTTAGGGACAGAGGAAAAATATGCTGCGTTTTTAATGGGTTGCCTTGTTGCAACTGTTCTGCAACTGGTCCCTGTGCTGTTTAGAATCAGGTCACACCCCTTTAGCACCACTCTCCCTGGTTTGATCTTTATGATGGCCCTATGAAAAAAAAAGGGGGAAGGGACCAAGATAAATGTATTTAATCTTTCAAAAAGGGGTACATGCTCTAAACACTCATACACACATACAACAAAGTGCACAACCAACTCCACGACATGAGCGACCACGTGACCAAGCGATTTGTATTTTCCACACACTAACCAACTGTACGACCAAATCATTTGCATACTGCGTATGCAAACGGAATAACAGACTGCACGATACAGCCGCATTCAAAACGAGCGCATGTCGTTCAAACAATTTGTACTCGTGTGAGTCAAACCACCGGATGGATCGGGCAAACCGCCTGTTATCAGTCGCTCGTCTAGTAGTTTGACACGCATACACGTCAGACCAAGCTCAGACAACAACTGGGTGAGATTGTTGGAGATCTGTACGGGCCTTAAAGGACACTCGAGGTGAAAATAAACTTAAAAGGTAAACAATTACATCTATCCTCCTTTTACTAGAAATGACTTTTTTTAGATATACGTTTTTACTGTTTCGTGGTTTCTGCTCTATGACACCTTCATTGAAGTATGCCAGAGCTCAAATCGATGAACTATTGACCCTTTTTATCTCTTTCCTGCTCTGAGAAGCCATTTTCTGCTAGGAAAGTGTTTTATGACGGTAATTCCTTATCACTGAGGGTTACACTGTAGTCTGACCCAGTCCGGACTCAGACAGGAACTGTCATTTACATACCTGTTTTTAAACCTTTCAGGCAAAGAAAGAAAAAAAGTAACACAGCATACTCATGTGTGAGCTTGGCACTGTACATACACATGTCTATCTCATCATGTCACCTCGGGTATCCTTTAAAGTTGAGAAACAATACTCTAGACTAGATGTGAGTAAAATAAATATAATACAATCATTACTCCTATTAAATATAAATATAATTTACCACACTACTAATACTCCCGTTTTTCTAAACTGCATTGCAGTTTTGACGGGTTATGTCGTAATTGCCTACATGTAACAGTAAAACATGCCATTATGAACATAAGCCAGTATTGAGTGCCATTGCTCCCTATTATATATTCATTCTCAGCTTCCAGTTGTTTTATGGCTTTGACATTGGCCATTGCCGAGATACAGCAGGAGGTGTCCTTTAGACAGCCTTTATGTCTGGGGAAAGTCACGCAGAATGTGGTGGGTTTTGTTGTCTGTCTGCCACACTTGAGTGCGATCTTCTGAGGAGATTTTTCAGTTCTTCCCCCCTCATACGCAGCGTGCAGCCGGCTTTGTGGGCATCGCCAGGCCCAGGCAGAATGCCACGCCTTAATCTGTACCGAACTGCAAACAGCCCACAGTAAACAGCCATGACGGCGCAACACTAGCTGAGAGTGATTTCTCATCTGTTGCTACGGGTAACAGCGATGATGGACTTGTACAGGTTTTCGCATCTTGCACAGCTCTGCGCAAAAAAAGCTAAAGATTGCCCATCAGATGCAATCGATCGTAAACGATCAATCGGACCCAGTAACAGGAGAAAATGATAAGCAATAGCATTAGACTTAAGGTGCTCATTAACGGTACAATTTTTTCAACAGATGCGATCTTTCGTTGAACTTTTTGCGATCGTAAGTAATTGAAAGGTAATTATCGATTGTTCCCATAAACAGGTCAATTAGGGCGTTTTCTCTCTTCAGATAGGATCAAAAAATCCAACTTTCGGATGAATAAAATTTTCTGTTGCAATCGACCAGCGAATTGTTTTACATCGATTTTTGAAATACGCTGCGCCGTTTTCTGTACAATTTGATCGTAAAAAGTGTGTCAAAATATTGTACCGTTAACGGGCACCTTAAAAGAGTCAATTAGAAAGTAAGATCAAAGGAATGATCGCTGGAACGAGAAATTATTGATTGGTTCCAATAACGGTACCCAATTCGATTGATCGTGCGGTCGAACGTTCAGGAGATTGTACCGTTAATGGGCAACTCAATAGTAATGATAAACTAAAACAACAAAAATAGTAAAAAAAAAAACTCATATCTCGTATTCAATAGGTTCATTTAGAGCTACAATAGGCTGCGTGTCATCACCACACAGCGACTAAATCCAACTACCTTCACTAAGTAAGACAAGCGGCCGCAGCTGTGTGCAGTAACCCGTAGTGACCCGGCAACTGTCACTCGCCATTGTTCAGACGGATCTAAACTGCTGAAAGCCGATTGGCTGCTGCGGCTTATTGTCCGACGACCCAATTTTCCATTGTCTTTCCTCACAGCGGTGGCAGCCGTGATTGTCTGAAAGGGTTAATCCTATGGACTGGTGCGCAAGGCGAGGGACTGGCTGCCAGCGGGAAGAGAGGTTAATGAGCTGGGAGTGGTCGCAGAAAGTGGGAATATCAGCAGGGAGGGGTCTATTGGACTAGAAGAGAATATTACTAGAAAGGACTGACTGCAGAGACAAGTGGAAGGAAGGATAATTCTAGCCTATTATTGTTTTCATACTGATCAAAAGGAAACATTTATATTCGAAGGGAGTGGTCCATGTAGAGTCATTACCACCTGACAGTGGTCCATTTAGAGTTAATACTAGTAGGCGGGGCATGTAGTGGTGATTTTTTTTTTGTCAGGTAATACTAACAGGGAGTGGCCTATGTGGGGCTATTTATTGTAGGGAGTGGTGTATGTAGGGCCGGGGGCAGTGTTCATTTTTAGCAAGGTCTATATAGGGCCGACATTAGCCGGCAGCAATGGATGGACTTGCAGGGACTAGGAAAGTGTTTTATAGTTGGAATTTCTTCACACTGTAGTCACTTCCTGTCTGAGTCAGAACTGAGTCAAGCACTTATATACCTGATATTTAACTCTTTCAGGCAGAGAAACAAAAAAAGGAACACAGCATAGTTATTTTTGTGCTAGGCACTGTGCATACCTATGTCTATCTCATAATGTCACGTGTCACTTCGGGTACCACTAAAGCGAAAAAAAAGTAAGCAGTTAAAATCTGACTAGTAGGGGTTACAGTGTGTGTGAGTGTGTGTATACAGTGTGTGTACAGTGTGTGTGTGTGTGTATACAGTGTGTGTGTGTGTGTGTGTGTGTGTGTGTGTGTGTGTGTGTGTGTGTGTGTGTGTGTGTCTGTTGTGTGTGTACAGTGTGTGTACAGTGTGTGTACAGTGTGTGTGTACAGTGTGTGTACACAGTGTGTGTGTGTACAGTGTGTGTGTGTGTGTACAGTGTGTGTGTGTGTGTGTGTGTGTATAGTGTGTGTGTGTGTGTGTGTGTGTGTGTGTGTGTGTGTGTGTGTGTGTGTGTGTGTGTGTGTGTGTGTGTGTCTGTGTGTGTCTGTGTGTGTCTGTGTATATACACGTACACACACTGCCCAAGATGTTACTTCATATTAAAACACAAAATAATAATCCTGCTAAATAAGGCACAGTCATAAAAATATGGAATATTCCACTCAGATAACGTGTCAAGGCATACTTCAGATCTTATGATGATGTCAGTCACAATAGGGGGAACATTTAATACAACCTCTCATAATGCTAGAACATTGAGAAATCCTTGTAAAGAGTTAATCCCAGCAACTATCACTGTCTATAGAGTTGGTAGCAGCAGGCACAGGAGCAGGCCCTGGAACAGGTATAGGAGGCACTGAAGCATGGACAGGAGCAGGCCCTGCAGCATGTATAGGAGCAGGCCCTGGCACATGTATAGGAGCAGGCGCTGAAGCATGGACAGGAGCAGGCCCTGGAGCATGAATAGGAGCAGGCCCTGGAGCATGGACAGGAGTAGGCACTGGGGCAAGTATAGGAGCAGGCCCTGGCGCATGTATAGGAGCAGGCGCTGGAGCATGTGTAGGAGCAGGCGCTGGAGCATGGACAGGAGCAGGCCCTGGAGCAAGTATAAGAGCAGGCATTGAAGCATGTATAGGAGCAGGCCCTGGAGCATGCATAGCAGACACTGGAGCATGCATAGGAGCAGGCACTGGAGTATGTAGAGGAGCAGGCCCAGGCGCATGTTTAGGAGCAGGCCCTGGAGCATGCATAGGAGCAGACACTGGAGTATGTATAGGAGCAGGCCCTGGCACATGTTTAGGAGCAGGCCCTGGAGCATGTTTAGGAGCAGGCCCTGGAGCATGTTTATAAGCAGGCCCTGGTGCATGTATAGGAGCAGGCCCTGGCACATGTTTAGGAGCAGGCCCTGGAGCATGTTTAGGAGCAGGCCCTGGAGCATGTTTAGGAGCAGGCGCTGGAGCATGTTTAGGAGCAAGCAGTGGAGCATTTATAGGAGCAGGCCCTGGAGCATGTTTAGGAGCAGGCACTGGAGAATGTATAGGAGCAAGCAGTGGAGCATTTATAGGAGCAGGCCCTGGAGCATGTTTAGGAGCAGGTATAGGAGCAGGCACTGGAGAATGTATAGGAGTAGGCGCAGGTATAAGAGCAGGTGCTAGAGCATGTATAGGAGCAGGCACTGGAACATGCATAGGAGCAGACACTGGAGTATGTATAGGAGCAGGCCCTGGCGCATGTTTAGGCGCAGGCGCATGTATAGGAGCAGGCGCTGGAGCATGCATAGGAGCAGACACTGGAGTATGTACAGAAGCAGGCACTGGAGCAAGTATAAGAGCAGGCATTGGAGCATGTATAGGAGCAGGCCCTGGAGCATGCATAGGAGCAGACACTGGAGCATGCATAGGAGCAGGCCCTGAAGCATGCATAGGAGCAGGCCCTGAAGCATGCATAGGAGCAGGCGCTGGAGCATGCATAGAGGATGGCGCTGGAGCATGTATAGGAGCAGGCACTATAGCATGTTTATGAGCAGGCACTTGAGCATGTTTAGGAGCAGGCACTGGAGCATGTTTATAAGCAGGCACTGGAGCATGTTTAGGAGCAGGCACTGGAGCATGTTGGGAAACAGGCACTGGAGCATGTTTAGAAGCAGGCACTGGAGCATGTTGGGAAACAGGCACTGGAGCATGTTTAGGAGCAGGCGCTAGAGAATGTGTAGGAGCCGGCATTGTATAGTATCAGGCACTTGAGCATGTATAGGAGTAGGAGCAGGTATAGGAGCAGGCATTAGAGCATGTATAGCAGTAGGAGCAGGTATAAGAGCAGGTGCTGGAGCATGTATAGGAGCAGGCCATGGAGCATGTTTAGGAGCAGGCAGTATTGTGTGTAGGGTTACAGCTATCAGCAGGGGCCGGTGAAGGAGGGGTTAATCCTCCCAGCACAGCGAGCGCCTCTCACCTCCTTCCTCCTGCTGGGAGCCCCGGGTCGGGTGACCAGCGCCGTCTCGTTCAGCACCACGGCCACATCCTCCACGAAGGGGGCGTCGGGCATGGAGTCGTCTGCTTCCAGCTGGATGAGCTGCAGCCCCAGCTTGTCGCGCAGCAGCCGGGTGTAGAGCTCCAGCTCCCGGCGTGCCCGGGCCGTGTCCACCTGGCCGCTGTCCATGGTGCGCAGCGCCTGCTGGCTGAAGGAGTCGGGGATGGAGCGCACGATGGCGTGTGTGCAGCGCCCCACTGACATGCTGCCTGCCGTGCGTGCGTCCAGCCGGGAGAGAGCCGCAGCCCCAGCGCTGTGCAGCACCAGCCAGCTCCGCACATGTAATGCGCCCGCCCATTAGCCGACACTCGCTGCTGCTGCCACCTGATTGGATGCTGCGGCTGCTGCATCCTTCTTCCCTGCTGGTGCTGAGGCTTCATTCATGGAGGAGAGGAGGCGGCTGCATCACCTGCACACATCTGTGCCTAGTACAAGAGGCCCTGTCACACCTGCACACATCTGTGCCTAGTACAAGAGGCCCTGTCACACCACCACACATCTGTGCCTAGTACAAGAGGCCCTGTCACACCTGCACACATCTGTGCCTAGTACAAGAGGCCCTGTCACACCACCACACATCTGTGCCTAGTACAAGAGGCCCTGTCACACCACCACACATCTGTGCCTAGTACAAGAGGCCCTGTCACACCACCACACATCTGTGCCTAGTACAAGAGGCCCTGTCACACCAACACACATCTGTGCCTAGTACAAGAGTCCCGGTCACACCTGCACACATCTGTGCCTAGTACAAGAGGCCCTGTCACACCAACACACATCTGTGCCTAGTACAAGAGTCCCGGTCACACCTGCACACATCTGTGCCTAGTACAAGAGGCCCTGTCACACCTGCACACATCTGTGCCTAGTACAAGAGGCCCTGTCACACCTGCACACATCTGTGCCTAGTACAAGAGGCCCTGTCACACCACCACACATCTGTGCCTAGTACAAGAGGCCCTGTCACACCACCACACATCTGTGCCTAGTACAAGAGGCCCTGTCACACCTGCACAAATCTGTGCCTAGTACAAGAGGCCCTGTCACACCTGCACAAATCTGTGCTTAGTACAAGAGGCCCTGTCACACCACCACACATCTGTGCCTAGTACAAGAGGCCCTGTCACACCTGCACACATCTGTGCCTAGTACAAGAGGCCCTGTCACACCACCACACATCTGTGCCTAGTACAAGAGGCCCTGTCACACCACCACACATCTGTGCCTAGTACAAGAGGCCCTGTCACACCTGCACACATCTGTGCCTAGTACAAGAGGCCCTGTCACACCACCACACATCTGTGCCTAGTACAAGAGGCCCTGTCACACCTGCACACATCTGTGCCTAGTACAAGAGGCCCTGTCACACCACCACACATCTGTGCCTAGTACAAGAGGCCCTGTCACACCTGCACACATTGTGCCTAGTACAAGAGGCCCTGTCACACCTGCACACATCTGTGCCTAGTACAAGAGGCCCTGTCACACCACCACACATCTGTGCCTAGTACAAGAGGCCCTGTCACACCAACACACATCTGTGCCTAGTACAAGAGGCCCTGTCACACCTGCACACATCTGTGCCTAGTACAAGAGGCCCTGTCACACCTACACACACACCATCTCATACACCACCATCTGTACACACACACACTACAAGATACAAGAGGCCCTGTCACACCTGCACACATCTGTGCCTAGTACAAGAGGCCCTGTCACACCTGCACACATCTGTGCCTAGTACAAGAGGCCCTGTCACCCCTGCACAGATCTGTGCCTAGTACAAGAGGCCCTGTCACACCACCACACATCTGTGCCTAGTACAAGAGGCCCTGTCACACCTGCACACATCTGTGCCTAGTACAAGAGGCCCTGTCACACCTGCACAGATCTGTGCCTAGTACAAGAGGCCCTGTCACACCTGCACACATCTGTGCCTAGTACAAGAGGCCCTGTCACACCACCACACATCTGTCCCTAGTACAAGTAGCCCTGTCACACCACCACACATCTGTGCCTAGTACAAGAGGCCCTGTCACACCTGCACACATCTGTGCCTAGTACAAGAGGCCCTGTCACACCTGCACACATCTGTGCCTAGTACAAGAGGCCCTGTCACACCTGCACACATCTGTGCCTAGTACAAGAGGCCCTGTCACACCTGCACACATCTGTGCCTAGTACAAGAGGCCCTGTCACACCTACACACATCTGTGCATAGTACAAGATGCAAGAGGCCCTGTCACACCTGCACACATCTGTGCCTAGTACAAGAGGCCCTGTCACACCTACACACACACCATCTCATACACCACCATCTGTACACACACACACTACAAGATACAAGAGGCCCTGTCACACCTGCACACATCTATACACACTACAAGAGGCCCTGTCACACCTACACACATCTGTACACACTACAAGATACAAGAGGCCCTGTCACACCTGCACACATCTGTACACACTACAAGATACAAGAGGCCCTGTCACACCTGCACACATCTGTACACACTACAAGATACAAGAGGCCCTGTCACACCTACACACATCTGCACACACTACAAGATACAAGAGGCCCTGTCACACCTACACACATCTGCACACACTACAAGATACAAGAGGCCCTGTCACACCTACACACACTACAAGATACAAGAGGCTGTCACACCTGCACACACTACAAGATACAAGAGGCCCTGTCACACCTGCACACACTACAAGATACAAGAGGCTGTCACACCTGCACACATCTGTACACACTACAAGATACAAGAGGACCTGTCACACCTGCACACATCTGTACACACTACAAGATACAAGAGGCCCTGTCACACCTGCACACACTACAAGATACAAGAGGCCCTGTCACACCTACACACATCTGTACACACTACAAGATACAAGAGGTCCTGTCACCCCTACACACATCTGTACACACTACAAGATACAAGAGGCCCTGTCACACCTACACACATCTGTACACACTACAAGATACAAGAGGCCCTGTCACACCTACACACATCTGTACACACTACAAGATACAAGAGGTCCTGTCACCCCTACACACATCTGTACACACTACAAGATACAAGGAGGTCCTGTAACCCCCTACACACATCTGTACACACTACAAGATACAAGAGGCCCTGTTACACCTACACACATCTGTACACACTACAAGATACAAGAGGCCCTGTCACACCTACACACATCTGTACACACTACAAGATACAAGAGGTCCTGTCACCCCTACACACATCTGTACACACTACAAGATACAAGAGGCCCTGTCACCCCTACACACATCTGTACACACTACAAGATACAAGAGGCCCTGTCACACCTACACACATCTGTACACACTACAAGATACAAGAGGCCCTGTCACACCTACACACATCTGTACACGCTACAAGATACAAGAGGCCCTGTCACACCTACACACATCTGTACACGCTACAAGATACAAGAGGTCCTGTCACCCCTACACACATCTGTACACACTACAAGATACAAGGAGGTCCTGTCACCCCCTACACACATCTGTACACACTACAAGATACAAGCGGCCCTGTCACACCTGCACACATCTGTACACACTACAAGATACAAGAGGCCCTGTCACACCTACACACATTTGTACACACTACAAGATACAAGAGGCCCTGTCACACCTACACACATCTGTACACACTACAAGATACAAGAGGTCCTGTCACCCCTACACACATCTGTACACACTACAAGATACAAGAGGTCCTGTCACCCCTACACACATCTGTACACACTACAAGATACAAGGAGGTCCTGTCACCCCCTACACACATCTGTACACACTACAAGATACAAGAGGCCCTGTCACACCTACACACATCTGTACACACTACAAGATACAAGGAGGTCCTGTCACCCCCCTACACACATCTGTACACACTACAAGATACAAGAGGCCCTGTCACACCTACACACATCTGTACACACTACAAGATGCAAGAGGTCCTGTCACCCCTACACACATCTGTACACGCTACAAGATACAAGAGGACCTGTCACACCTGCACACATCTGTACACACTACAAGATACAAGAGGCCCTGTCACATCTACACACATCTGTACACACTACAAGATACAAGAGGCCCTGTCACACCTACACACATCTGTACACACTACAAGATACAAGAGGCCCTGTCACACCTACACACATCTGTACACACTACAAGATACAAGAGGTCCTGTCACCCCTACACACATCTGTACACACTACAAGATACAAGAGGCCCTGTCACATCTACACACATCTGTACACACTACAAGATACAAGAGGCCCTGTCACACCTACACACATCTGTACACACTACAAGATACAAGAGGTCCTGTCACCCCTACACACATCTGTACACACTACAAGATACAAGAGGCCCTGTCACATCTACACACATCTGTACACACTACAAGATACAAGAGGCCCTGTCACCCCTACACACATCTGTACACACTACAAGATACAAGAGGCCCTGTCACCCCTACACACATCTGTACACACTACAAGATACAAGAGGCCCTGTCACACCTACACACATCTGCACACACTACAAGATACAAGAGGTCCTGTCACCCCTACACACATCTGTACACACTACAAGATACAAGAGGTCCTGTCACCCCTACACACATCTGTACACACTACAAGATACAAGAGGCCCTGTCACCCCTACACACATCTGTACACACTACAAGATACAAGAGGCCCTGTCACCCCTACACACATCTGTACACACTACAAGATACAAGAGGTCCTGTCACACCTGCACACATCTGCACACACTACAAGATACAAGAGGTCCTGTCACACCTGCACACATCTGCACACACTACAAGATACAAGAGGCCCTGTCACACCTACACACATCTGTACACACTACAAGATGCAAGAGGCCCTGTCACCCCTACACACATCTGTACACACTACAAGATACAAGAGGCCCTGTCACCCCTACACACATCTGTACACACTACAAGATACAAGAGGCCCTGTCACCCCTACACACATCTGTACACACTACAAGATACAAGAGGTCCTGTCACCCCTACACACATCTGTACACACTACAAGATACAAGAGGTCCTGTCACCCCTACACACATCTGTACACACTACAAGATACAAGAGGCCCTGTCACATCTACACACATCTGTACACACTACAAGATACAAGAGGCCCTGTCACACCTACACACATCTGTACACACTACAAGATACAAGAGGCCCTGTCACATCTACACACATCTGTACACACTACAAGATACAAGAGGCCCTGTCACACCTACACACATCTGTACACACTACAAGATACAAGAGGTCCTGTCACCCCTACACACATCTGTACACACTACAAGATACAAGAGGCCCTGTCACCCCTACACACATCTGTACACACTACAAGATACAAGAGGCCCTGTCACATCTACACACATCTGTACACCCTACAAGATACAAGAGGCCCTGTCACACCTACACACATCTGTACACACTACAAGATACAAGAGGCCCTGTCACCCCTACACACATCTGTACACACTACAAGATGCAAGAGGTCCTGTCACACCTACACACATCTGTACACACTACAAGATGCAAGAGGTCCTGTCACCCCTACACACATCTGTACACACTACAAGATACAAGAGGTCCTGTCACCCCTACACACATCTGCACACACTACAAGATACAAGAGGTCCTGTCACCCCTACACACATCTGTACACACTACAAGATACAAGAGGTCCTGTCACCCCTACACACATCTGTACACACTACAAGATACAAGAGGTCCTGTCACCCCTACACACATCTGTGCACACTACAAGATACAAGAGGTCCTGTCACCCCTACACACATCTGTACACACTACAAGATACAAGAGGTCCTGTCACCCCTACACACATCTGTACACACTACAAGATACAAGAGGCCCTGTCACATCTACACACATCTGTACACACTACAAGATACAAGAGGCCCTGTCACCCCTACACACATCTGTACACACTACAAGATACAAGAGGTCCTGTCACTCCTACACACATCTGTACACACTACAAGATACAAGAGGCCCTGTCACCCCCTACACACATCTGTACACACTACAAGATACAAGAGGCCCTGTCACATCTACACACATCTGTACACACTACAAGATACAAGAGGCCCTGTCACCCCTACACACATCTGTACACACTACAAGATACAAGAGGCCCTGTCACCCCTACACACATCTGTACACACTACAAGATACAAGAGGCCCTGTCACATCTACACACATCTGTACACACTACAAGATACAAGAGGCCCTGTCACCCCTACACACATCTGTACACACTACAAGATACAAGAGGCCCTGTCACACCTACACACATCTGTACACACTACAAGATACAAGAGGCCCTGTCACATCTACACACATCTGTACACACTACAAGATACAAGAGGTCCTGTCACCCCTACACACATCTGTACACACTACAAGATACAAGAGGACCTGTCACACCTACACACATCTGTACACACTACAAGATACAAGAGGCCCTGTCACACCTACACACATCTGTACACACTACAAGATACAAGAGGCCCTGTCACATCTACACACATCTGTACACACTACAAGATACAAGGAGGCCCTGTCACCCCTACACACATCTGTACACACTACAAGATACAAGAGGTCCTGTCACCCCTACACACATCTGTACACACTACAAGATACAAGAGGCCCTGTCACCCCTACACACATCTGTACACACTACAAGATACAAGAGGACCTGTCACACCTACACACATCTGCACACACTACAAGATACAAGAGGTCCTGTCACCCCTACACACATCTGTACACACTACAAGATACAAGAGGCCCTGTCACACCTACACACATCTGTACACACTACAAGATACAAGAGGTCCTGTCACCCCTACACACATCTGTACACACTACAAGATACAAGAGGCCCTGTCACCCCTACACACATCTGTACACACTACAAGATACAAGAGGCCCTGTCACACCTACACACATCTGTACACACTACAAGATACAAGAGGTCCTGTCACCCCTACACACATCTGTACACACTACAAGATACAAGAGGCCCTGTCACCCCTACACACATCTGTACACACTACAAGATACAAGAGGCCCTGTCACACCTGCACACACTACAAGATACAAGAGGCCCTGTCACCCCTACACACATCTGTACACACTACAAGATACAATAGGTCCTGTCACATCTACACACATCTGTACACACTACAAGATACAAGAGGTCCTGTCACCCCTACACACATCTGTACACTCTACAAGATACAAGAGGTCCTGTCACCCCTACACACATCTGTACACACTACAAGATACAAGAGGCCCTGTCACCCCTACACACATCTGTACACACTACAAGATACAAGAGGCCCTGTCACCCCTACACACATCTGTACACACTACAAGATACAAGAGGCCCTGTCACCCCTACACACATCTGTACACACTACAAGATACAAGAGGCCCTGTCACATCTACACACATCTGCACACACTACAAGATACAAGAGGCCCTGTCACACCTACACACATCTGTACACACTACAAGATACAAGAGGCCCTGTCACACCTGCACACATCTGCACACACTACAAGATACAAGAGGCCCTGTCACCCCTACACACATCTGTACACACTACAAGATACAAGAGGCCCTGTCACCCCTACACACATCTGCACACACTACAAGATACAAGAGGCCCTGTCACACCTGCACACACTACAGGATGCAAGAGGCCCTGTCACACCTGCACACATCTGTACACACTACAAGATACAAGAGGCCCTGTCACACCTACACACATCTGTACACACTACAAGATACAAGAGGTCCTGTCACACCTACACACATCTGCACACACTACAAGATACAAGAGGTCCTGTCACCCCTACACACATCTGTACACACTACAAGATACAAGAGGCCCTGTCACCCCTACACACATCTGTACACACTACAAGATACAAGAGGCCCTGTCACCCCTACACACATCTGTACACACTACAAGATACAAGAGGCCCTGTCACATTTACACACATCTGTACACACTACAAGATACAAGAGGCTCTGTCACACCTGCACACATCTGTACACACTACAAGATACAAGAGGCCCTGTCACACCTACACACATCTGTACACACTACAAGATACAAGAGGCCCTGTCACATCTACACACATCTGTACACACTACAAGATACAAGAGGCCCTGCCACATCTACACACATCTGTACACACTACAAGATACAAGAGGCCCTGTCACATCTACCCACATCTGTACACACTACAAGATACAAGAGGTCCTGTCACCCCTACACACATCTGTACACACTACAAGATACAAGAGGACCTGTCACACCTACACACATCTGCACACACTACAAGATACAAGAGGTCCTGTCACCCCTACACACATCTGTACACACTACAAGATACAAGAGGCCCTGTCACACCTACACACATCTGTACACACTACAAGATACAAGAGGTCCTGTCACCCCTACACACATCTGTACACACTACAAGATACAAGAGGCCCTGTCACCCCTACACACATCTGTACACACTACAAGATACAAGAGGCCCTGTCACACCTGCACACATCTGCACACACTACAAGATACAAGAGGCCCTGTCACCCCTACACACATCTGTACACACTACAAGATACAAGAGGCCCTGTCACATCTACACACATCTGCACACACTACAAGATACAAGAGGCCCTGTCACACCTACACACATCTGTACACACTACAAGATACAAGAGACCCTGTCACACCTGCACACATCTGCACACACTACAAGATACAAGAGGCCCTGTCACCCCTACACACATCTGTACACACTACAAGATACAAGAGGCCCTGTCACACCTGCACACATCTGTACACCCTACAAGATACAAGAGGCCCTGTCACCCCTACACACATCTGCACACACTACAAGATACAAGAGGCCCTGTCACACCTGCACACATCTGTACACACTACAAGATACAAGAGGCCCTGTCACACCTACACACATCTGCACACACTACAAGATACAAGAGGCCCTGTCACACCTGCACACACTACAAGATACAAGAGGCCCTGTCACCCCTACACACATCTGTACACACTACAAGATACAAGAGGCCCTGTCACCCCTACACACATCTGTACACACTACAAGATACAAGAGGCCCTGTCACATCTACACACATCTGTACACACTACAAGATACAAGAGGCTCTGTCACACCTGCACACATCTGTACACACTACAAGATACAAGAGGCCCTGTCACCCCTACACACATCTGTACACACTACAAGATACAAGAGGCCCTGTCACATCTACACACATCTGTACACACTACAAGATACAAGAGGCCCTGTCACCCCTACACACATCTGTACACACTACAAGATACAAGAGGCCCTGTCACACCTGCACACATCTGTACACACTACAAGATACAAGAGGCCCTGTCACACCTACACACATCTGTACACACTACAAGATACAAGAGGCCCTGTCACCCCTACACACATCTGTACACGCTACAAGATACAAGAGGCCCTGTCACCCCTACACACATCTGTACACACTACAAGATACAAGAGGCCCTGTCACACCTGCACACATCTGTACACACTACAAGATACAAGAGGCCCTGTCACACCTACACACATCTGCACACACTACAAGATACAAGAGGCCCTGTCACATCTACACACATCTGTACACACTACAAGATACAAGAGGTCCTGTCACCCCTACACACATCTGTACACGCTACAAGATACAAGAAGGTCCTGTCACCCCCACACACATCTGTACACGCTACAAGATACAAGAGGCCCTGTCACCCCTACACACATCTGTACACACTACAAGATACAAGAGGCCCTGTCACCCCTACACACATCTGTACACACTACAAGATACAAGAGGCCCTGTCACACCTACACACATCTGTGCACACTACAAGATACAAGAGGCCCTGTCACACCTGCACACATCTGTACACACTACAAGATACAAGAGGTCCTGTCACCCCTACACACATCTGTACACACTACAAGATACAAGAGGCTCTGTCACACCTACACACATCTGCACACACTACAAGATACAAGAGGCCCTGTCACCCCTACACACATCTGTACACCCTACAAGATACAAGAGGCCCTGTCACACCTACACACATCTGTACACACTACAAGATACAAGAGGTCCTGTCACTCCTACACACATCTGTACACACTACAAGATACAAGAGGTCCTGTCACCCCTACACACATCTGTACACACTACAAGATACAAGGAGGTCCTGTCACCCCTACACACATCTGTACACACTACAAGATACAAGAGGCTCTGTCACACCTGCACACATCTGTACACCCTACAAGATACAAGAGGCCCTGTCACCCCTACACACATCTGTACACACTACAAGATACAAGAGGCCCTGTCACACCTACACACATCTGCACACACTACAAGATACAAGAGGCCCTGTCACATCTACACACATCTGTACACACTACAAGATACAAGAGGTCCTGTCACCCCTACACACATCTGTACACACTACAAGATACAAGAGGCCCTGTCACCCCTACACACATCTGTACACCCTACAAGATACAAGAGGCCCTGTCACACCTGCACACATCTGTACACACTACAAGATACAAGAGGCCCTGTCACACCTACACACATCTGCACACACTACAAGATACAAGAGGCTCTGTCACACCTGCACACATCTGTACACACTACAAGATACAAGAGGCTCTGTCACACCTGCACACATCTGCACACACTACAAGATGCAAGAGGTCCTGTCACACCTGCACACATCTGTACACACTACAAGATGCAAGAGGACCTGTCACACCTGCACACATCTGTACACACTACAAGAGGCCCTGTCACACCTGCACACACTACAGGATGCAAGAGGCCCTGTCACACTAACACACACACTACCATCTCATACACCACCACACATCTGTGCACACTACAAGAGGTCCTGTCACCCCTACACACATCTGTACACACTACAAGATACAAGAGGTCCTGTCACACCTCCAGACAGAAGAGGTCCTGTCACACCTACACACACCACCACATACACAATCCTGCCTTGACTGAGCCTTTCACCGTTTGGCTATTGTAAAATGTTTCTCCTTCCCAATTTACACTGTTACTTTTATCACAGGTGGTGACATTTTTCCTGTTGGTAGGTGGATCACTGTGGGATGTGTTTGTTTAAAGAGAACCTGTATATATAAAGGAAAAAAAAACCTCTGGGGCATACTTACCTCAGAGCGGGAAGTCTCAGGGTCCCAATGAGGCTTCCCCATCCTCTGAAGCTTCGGGGAATCCAGCGCTGGCTCCTCTGAAACCTCCCCCGACAAGCTTGACAAGTAGAGATTTATTTACCTCTCCGCGATCCTAGTGGTTCTTCGTTCGGGTGAGGCGGAAATCGCTGGGCCCAGTCGTATCCGCTCCACTGCGCAGGTGTAAAGGACTCACGCCTGTGCGGTAGAGCAGATCCATTCGGATTTGGCTATTTCCGCCTCAACCCAAACAGATAGCCTCTAGTGCGCCTGCGCAGGATCGCAGGGAGGTAAATATTTACCTCACCGCGGTTCAGGAGGCTGCAGCAGGAGATCGTCGGGACACTGGAGGACTAGGAAAGCCTCGTTAGGATCCAGAGCTTCCCCCTCCTGAGGTAAGTATCCCCCAGAGGGATTTTTTTCAAGTTACAGATCCTCTTTAGGGCCCTTTTCCACTAGCAGTCGCTAGCGTTCACGCTGAACGCTAGCGATTGGTGAATCGCAAAAGTCAGGAAACCTCCGGCGATTGCGTTCACGATTTTGCTATGCACTGTACTGCATAGCAAAATCGCGGCAAAGATCGCACCGCGGCGCGATCGCGTTTGACAAAAAAAACTAATCGCGGTAGTGGAAATACCCTACCGCGATTCCTATGTTATTTAGCAAACCCTAGCGATTGTAAAATCGCTAGCGGTTTGCGATTTTTCGATTTAGCTAGCGCAAGCGCGCTAGTGGAAAAGGGCCCTTAATGTGTGTTCCAAAGTGAACAGAAATAACACCTGGTCTTCCAGAGGACACAGGAAGAAAAATTCTGCATAATAAACAGCCTAAGCTACCCATAACTGAGAAGGTGGTGCTACATACAGCTATATATAGGAAGAGTTTCTAATGCTGAATCCAGGATTGTTAAAGTGTCACTGAAGTGAAAAAAAAACATTTATGATATAATGAATTGCTTGTGTAGTACGGGTAATTACTAGAACATTAGTAGCAAAGAAAATAGTCTCATATTTTTATTTTCAGTTATATAGTTTGTTTGTTTTTTTATAACACTATCATTCTCTAATATTTGCAGTTTACACACAACTCAGCATTCTAAATGATTTTACAGAGCAGGCCAGTGAACTTTTGAACTTTCCTCTGCAGGAAAACAAAATACAGTGACTGACACTTGAGATAACAAGCTTCAGAAGACAGAGCTCTCTGCCACTTTGAGGAGAGTGACTCATTTGCATAGATAACAACTGGAGTTTCTTAACTCTTCCAGTACTGGAAACAATAATAGACTCATAACTCTGCTGCTAATGTTTTATTTCTTAAGGGGCCCATACACTTTTCAATTTCAACCATAGATCGATCAATTGATTCTATGGAAACGATCGATCAGAAATCGATACTATGAAAACTATCGATCGATTTGCGGCCGATTTCAATCAATTTGATCTATTTGACAGGATGGAAAATCTAGATCGGCCCATAGAATTGCATTGGATCTAAAGGGGCCCATAAACTGGTTGATTTCAGCCATTGATCGATTCTATCCAATCTATTGATCGATTTGCGGCCGATTTCTATAGATTTGATCTATCTGACAGGATGGAAAATCTAGGTAGATCGGCTGCTGGCAGCAGATCGATGGCCCATAGAGTTGCATTGGATCTAATGGTCCAATAATGCATTTAGATCGATTGGAAATCTGTTCCTAGTATGAGGCACACATCAGATTCCTGTCAGATTCGACTTGACAGGCATCTGCCAGAAATCTATCTGATGGCTGAATCTGCTGCAAATCTATAAGTGTATGGCCACCTTCAGCTGAACTACACATACAAATCATTATATAATAAGTTTATTTTCGCTTTAGATTCCCTTTAACATAAAAGTGGGAATTATCACTATTTAGTATTTATAGAGCGATGACATCTTCCGCAGCACTTTACAGAGTACATAATCATGTCACCAACTGTCCATCAGAGGAGCTTACAATCTAATCCCTACCATAGTTATATGTCCCTCATAGTCTAGAGCCAAATATGTTTTTGGCATGTGGGAGGAAACCCACGCAGACAACATACAAACTCCATGCAGACATACAAACTCCATGCAGACAACATACAAACTCCATGCAGACAACATACAAACTCCATGCAGACAGTGTCCTGGCTTCGATTCGAAACAGGGACCCAGCGCTGCAAGGCGAAAGCGCTATTCACTACTCTGCCCGGACTGCTGGCAGGTGGATCACTGTGGAATGTTTGTTTAAAGAACCTCTGTCACAAAAATCTTAAAATTTGAAATATATGTAAACATATGAAATTAAGAAGTACGTTTCTTTCTGAGTAAAATGAGCCATACATTACTTTCCTCCTATGTTGCTTTTACTTACAGTAGGTAGTAGAAATCTGACAGAACCGACAGGTTTTGGACTAGCCCATCTCCTCATGGGGGGTTCACAGAGATTTCTTTATTTTCAAAATGCACTTAGTGAATGGCAGTTCTTGCCAAAAAAGTGTACGGTGAGCAGGGAGGCTGGCCAGCATCTTTATATAAATCTTTTTCAGGGAGTGTCTTTATAAAGAATAAAGGCCATGCTGAGAATCCCCTATGGAGAAATGGACTAGCCCAAAACCTGTCGGTAATGTGAGATTTCTACTACTTACTGTAAGTGACCGCAACATAGGAGAGAAGTAATTTATGGCTCATTTTACTCTGGAAGAAACATACTTATTTGTATGTGTTTTAAATGTTAAGATTTTCGTGACAGTTCCTCTGTAATGTATATTGAATAATTGACTTCACTCTACTATTTGTTACTACGGTGCCTCTAAGTTTGGGGGGGGGGGGGTGTTACCCCTTGCCTTAAGGCACACTTGTAGTGAGAGGGACACGGAGGCTGACATCTTCACTGGCTGTTGCGCCATCCCTTTTTTTTCTGAATGGCCGTTGATCGAGTTTTCTGGGTCAACCGGCTGCAAGTTTGTTTTAGATTTGTGACTTGTACGCTGCTGAGGATATAAGATCTCCATGACAACCCTGGAACTGGCATTTTTTTTTTTTTTTTTTAACAAAGAAAAAGATGGTAATGGGTTTCCTTTAATTTTCCTCCTCCGTGTGCAATTTCTGCATCTCCACCTCCTTCCCAGCAGTTTCATCAGAGCGACTGCGAGTCTTAAAGCAGAATGTGTGCAGCACTGCTAATTGCTGGTAATAACAGCTTCCCTGTGCCAGCTTCCACTGACGTAACGGCTGATGGGCACGCCATGAATATTCATGAGAACGCTGCAAAAGAATTATCCATGCGTGAGAGAGCATGCCATCCTCACAGATGTAGCAGTGTCTGGGCTTCGCGAAGTGCACCGGTCATGTACTGTTTACCGAAAGCATACATAAAGCATACACGTCAAACTCCACCCCCAAGCCTAATCTGGATCGCAGAGCCATCAGATTTGGCCCCGAGGGGTTTCCCCTCTTTGCATTATGTTTGGCCCAGTCTACACCACCAGAGAAGTTATATTGGAGGTGAAGCCCAAGATCATCAAGGAAACAATATGGTGGAGGGAGGGGACAAGCCCTAGACACCAGGGAACTGTATAGAAGAGGGAAGGGGGTTCCACTAGACACCAGGGAACTGTATAGGGGAGGGAGGGGTGTCACGAGACACCAAAGAACTTTATAGGGGAGGGGGGCCACTAGACACGAAAAAACTGTATAGGGGATGGGGACCACTAGACACTGCATAGGGGAGAAAGGACCTCTAAACTCTGGGAAACTGCACAGGGGAGGGGGACCACTAGACACCAGGGAACTGTATGGGGAGGAGAGCCACTAGACACCAGGGAACTGTAGAGGGGAGGGAGAACCATTAGACACCAGGGAACTGTATAGGAGAGGGACCTCCTTTGCTGCTTGCAGAACCTCCAATGAAATCTGACAAGAAGCTGTCGAATTGAAGCTCTGGGACGCTCTGCTCTTCATGCAGGAGCCCGGCCGCACTGCGTGAGTATGGTCGAGCCTGCGCTCGTGCGTGAAGAGAAACGTGGCCGGGAACTTCCAGAGGGTCCCAGCAAGCGGTGGTAGAGGAAGGCATATGAAGCCTCTCAAACTCAATCACATGAGGGGCCAAAATCGAAATCCGTGGTGTGCGGCCACTTGAGCGCGCCCTTAGTGGCTGCAGCTCTCGAGCACTTTGAGTCCGACAGGAGAAAAGCGCTATACAAATGTTAGGAGGATTATCGTATATACTCGCATATAAGCTGGCCCGCGTATAAGCCGAGGTACCCACTTTCCACTCAGAAACCAGGAAAAAAAAAGTGATTGACTCGTGTATAAGCTCCCTCCCCAGTATAGCTCAATCCACAGTAGCCAGATGTGCCCCAAGCATGATACAGCTGTGTCTCAAGACACCACTAGATGGCGTCATGGATATGAGACACAGCACTTGCCACGCAGGAAGAATCCCCGATCATTGCACCATTTTTAGAGCAGGTGCAGAGACGAGCAACTATATTGATAGGAGGGATGAAAGGTCTCACTTACCAAGAAAGGTTAGATAAACTGGGTTTATTTAGTCTAGAGAAAAGACGCCTTAGAGGGGATCTAATTAATATGTATAAATACATCAGAGGGCAATATAATAGCTTGGCGGATGAGCTTTTTGTCCCTAGGCCTTCTCAAAGGACTAGAGGACATGATCTGCGCATGGAGGAAAAACGTTTTAGCCATTTATTTAGGAAAGGGTTCTTTACAGTAAGAGTGGTTAAGATGTGGAATGCATTGCCACAGGAAGTAGTTATGGCAAATGCTATATCTGCATTTAAAGGGGGCTTAGATACTTTCCTTGCGTTGAAAGACACCCATGGCTATAATAACTAGGTAATGCCCAGTGGTGTTGATCCAGGGATTTTATCTGACTGCCATCTGGAGTCGGGAAGGAACTTTTTACACTTTTGGGGCTAATTGGACCATGCCTTGTAAGGGTTTTTTGCCTTCCCCTGGATCAACAGGGATATGTGAGGGAGCAGGCTGATTTTGTACTTTTCTGGTTGAATTTGATGGATGTATGTCTTTTTTCAACCCAAATAACTATGTCATTATGTGTGCACCGCTGACACATTGCTAGCACGCTCCACTCCACAAGCCAGGGGATGCAGGTAGTCTTCAGCAGCACATGCTGCACACCATGTTGCAGGGGATGAGGAGCACGGACACAGCAGGGAGCCAGCTGGCAAGAGATCACTAGTGCACAATCCTTAAGCTCCTCTGCTAGTAACAAAACTGGCTCAACCATCCGTTCTGCTCCAATAACTTGCATATAAGCCGAGGAGGTACATTTTCAGCACATTTTTTGTGCTGAAAAATTAGGCTTATACGCGAGTATATAAGGTATTACAAGACTTTACGCACAGCACCCAATAAGACTTAACTTTACTGCACTTACATTATGTGATTACGTGATAGCGTTATGCGATTGTTTGCTATAATGCTGGGTACACACTATGAGATTTTCTAGCAGATTCACTATCAGATCGATTATTTCCAACACATCGATCGTTTTCCGATTGATTTCCGACTGTTTTCGGTTCGCTCCTATCGGAAATCGATCGGAAATCAGATCGGACATGTTAGAAATAATCGATCTGACAGTAAATCTGCCAGAAAATCTCATAGGGCTTGATTCACAAAAGGGTGCTAACTTAGTTAGCACGCCTAAAAGCCCCTTAGCACGCTTAAAGCCCTTTAAGACGCGCAAGGTTTAGCGCTGCGCGGTGTGCGCAAAACGTCGCATCGGGTGCGCTCAAAACGTTGCACCGGGTGCGCCTAAAAACATCGCACGGTGACGTTTTGATCGCACCCGTTGCGACATTTCGCGCACACCACTAAACTTTGCGCGCGATGAATAAAAACTTTGGGCGTGCTACCGGAGTTAGCACCCTTTTGTGAACAAAAAACAACATTTTGTGAGGAAAATGCTATGAGGCAGTATGGAGATTTTCAGATGACACCCCATTGTTCTATCAAATAATTTTTCAGATGAGCAGATTTCTCAGACTGAGGGCTGTTGCACACTGCAAGAGCTTTCCTGAGTGCTTTTGATTTTAAAAGCTCATGCTCATGCTCATGTTATCCTATGAGTGTGTTCACACTGGAGCTATGTGATTTAGAAAAAATCCCCCATAGAATTGCATTAGCCAGAGATTTTAAAATCTCTAGTGTTTGAAAAGCTCTTGTGGCGTGCACCAGCCCTGAGGTTTTTTTCACACCTGAAATCGAAATCGCTCACGCCAGCGATTTTCAATTTTTTGGGCGTTTTTTTCCGCCTCCTGGCGCTCCACTGCGCACTACGATTTTTCAGAAAGTGCTTTCTGAGAGCTTTTCAAGAGCAGTTCGATTTTTCTTTTCCTGTCAGTCAGGAAGTGAACTCTTTCACCCGGAAATGAATAAATACAATGTATTTATTCATCAAAGCGCTGGGGAAATCGCTATACAACGCGCTTTTTCAAGCACTTTGCGGTTTTCCTATACCTTCAGCAAAAACGCTCAGAAAATGGTACAGGAAGCGCTTTGCTGAGCGGAACTGAAATGAACCACTCAGATGTGAACACTCTCATAGGGAATCATTGCACAAGCGCTCTTAGGGCGATTTTCAAAATCGCCGGCGCTTAAAAAGAAACCTTGACCAAGAATTGAACTCCATGCCAATCAGTAGCGGATGCCCCCTTTCCCATGAGAAATATTTTCCTTTTCACAAACGGATCATCAGGGGGCTCTGTATGGCTGATATTGTGGTGAAACCCCTCCCACAGGACATTAGTGAGGACCATGGTCCTGGCAGTTTCCTGTCTGTAAACCTCACTGCATTGTGGGAAAAATAGCTGTTTACAGCTGTTTCCAACTGCCAAAAAAAGCAAGCAGCATCTCCTTCCACTGACATCACCTGCCAGCAGCAAAAATGTCACCATGTGATAAATGTCAGAATGTAAATCAGGGATTTAAAAGCTTTTACAATGGGCAAACACTGACTAAATCATTTATACATAATTATTGTAAAAATGAAGCACTTTTTTTATTACATTATTTTCACTGGAGTTCCTCTTTTAAAAAATTCGAAAATGCCCTAAGGGGCTTGATTCACTAAACCGTGATAACTCATATCACGGCCGTTTTTGCTCGCATTTTCGCGTTTGCACGCGATCGTGAATTATCAAGCAAAATCTCGAACTCCTGAACTGCAAATAACTGAGGATCCTAGGCACACAGGTCATAAAAGTCTTTGGAAAAACAAAGATCATCTGCAGATAATGGCCTCAATTCACTAAGCTTATCTCCTGTCTTTAATAACGTTTCTAGAGTTGTTACCATGGTGATGAGGCATGTAGTATTCAGGAAACATTTTACCTCAGGCAAGCCTAACGTTAACTCTTCTGTCTTTAAGTTAACTCTCCAATCCTTAAAATAACTCCAGAGTTAAAGACAGGCTGTTAATTAACTGCGTGTGAAAATAACTACAGAGGAGGTAAATTAACTACAGAGGAGGTAACTTAAGGAATGAAGAGATAAGATAACTCTCTCACTGTGTGGAGGTAAGTTTTCTCGGTACTTATCCGTTAGCCGGGCGCATCCGGCAGGTGGCGCTGTTGATGTTAATTCCAATCATAATTACTTCACGTAAACCTGTGAATGTAAACGCCGGATGCGCCCGGCTTAAACAGATCAAGCCGCCGGCTTGCTTCATGAGTGTCTCGCTCTCCTCCCCCTCTTGCCCTCTCTCGTATGAGCCTTGGAGAGGGGACATGCGTGTCCCTTCAGAGTCGTTCGTCGCGGCATTGCGACGAACGACTCTTGGGGGACACGCATGTCCCCTCCCCAGTGTTCTATAGGAGAGAGGGCAAGAGGGGGAGAAGAGCGAGACACGAAGCAAGCCGGCGGCTTGATCTGTTTAAGCCGGGTGCATCCGGCGGTTTACATTCACAGGTTTACGTGAAGTAATTATGATTGGAATTAACATCAACAGCGCCACCTGCCGGATGCGCCCGGCTAACGGATAAGTACCGTTTTCTCTTGCTTTATTATCTCCAGCATGATCTTAGTGAATTGAGGCCAATCTTAATAAAAAAAAAAAAAAAAAAAAAGTTTACAAAAGACCTTCAAATATAGCAACGAAAGATGTTTGTCTCAAATCCATCCTGTCAGATCTGATCTGCAGACGGTTATACGTTAAACAAGATGTACATGAGATCTCCAGATACGTTTGCGAGCACAGCGCATGCGTGAAAAACAAGGGTGTAAACAGAGTACAAAAGCATTTTTGGGGTCTTTTACATGAACTGATATGTTGCATGTGTTCAGCATCCTAAAGCGGACCTGAACTCAGAACTTTCCCTCTGCTCTTAAAGATAAGCAACAGCATAATAACCTTTAAAGAAAAACATTTATTTGCTACAGCTGATACACATCCTGCAATAAATCTGCAGTGTGCCTACTTTCTGCTTTCATGGGAGCAGACATAGGGCTAACATCCTGTGTTTAAAAATGAGCTGCTCTGCCAATGCAGCCGGCTGAACACAGCTGAGAGATCAAATGACACTTGTGATAAGTCACAAATGAGGGGGAATTGAGACAGGCTAAACTCTATAAATACACATAGGGTGTATTCCTCCATGTTTCCCTTCTGTTGGGTGCAAGAGTTCAGCTCCACAGGTATCACAACTATTGTTGCTATGTATATATATATATATATATATATATATATATATATATATATATATATAATATATACAGAGGCATAACAATAGACCTTGCAAGGGATGCAGCCACAGGGGGGCCCAGAGGCCACAGGGGACCCTGTCCTGAGAGACTGACAACTAAGGGCTCTCTGCACAATTGTTCTAATCACTGCATCTGGTCAGCAGGGGTGTAACTTTCACCCCTGTGACTCCTCCCATCACAGGAGGCCCAGAGGCTTTGTGAGCCCCTCCTCCTTCTCCCCAACTGCAAGTGCAGCCAATTACCAAAGAAACTTCCCCATTCGCTCACAAAAACCGTGTGCAGGTGTGTAATTTTGTCCTGCTTCCAGACACTGCTTCACAGTATGTAGGTAGAAAAAAACAGTCTTGTAAAAGTAATACGTGTTAACAATATCTTCACAGTAGAACACTCTCTGCTGCCATTCGTCATCTCCCGATCACGTGGGATTCAGGGACCAAATGCTATCATTTTTGCAGGGGGGCCCTGTCAAGTCTAGTTACGCCCCTGTATATATATATATATATATATATATATATATATATATATATATATATATATATATATATATATATATATATATAGTATATATATATATATATATATATATATATATATATATATATATACACACAGTATATGGGCTTGATTCACAAAGCGGTGCTAACTTACTTAGCACGTCTAAAGTCTTTTAGTGCTGACTAGGGTGCTAAGTAGGTTAGCACCGGATTTCTCAATCAGATCGCGCGCTAACTTTGCGCGCACAAAGTTTAGCGCGCGCAAAGTCCTATGCGCGCTAAGTCCCATAGGTTTTAATGGGCATTTTGCGCGAAGCGCCCTGCGCTCTGTGCAGTACGCGCGTAAAGTTTTGCGCACATAAAGTTTTACGCGCGAAAAGCTCGTTTAGACGTGCTAAGGGGGTTTTCACAGGCGTGCTAACAGTTAGCACCACTTTGTGAATCAAGCCCTATAAGTATATATATATATATATATATATATATATATATATATATATATATATGTATATATATATGTATATATATATATATATATATATATATATATATTATATATATAGTATATATATATATATATATATATATATATAGTATATATATATATATATATATATATATATATGCTTGCAACCTTATCAGACCACAGTAAGCGTAGGCTGGTCATATATACCAGTATGGATAGACAGGTGTTGGCGTTCAAAGTCCAACCACTACACGAACATAAAAGTCGGTTGGTTAGTAAATATCCTTTACATCAAGGGCTTGGAAGATATTTACCAACCAAGTGACTTTTATGTTCATGCAGTGGTTGGACTTTGGTTATTAACTGTTTGAGCGCCAACACCTCTTAATGCATGCTGGTATTTTTTTCATTTTATTTCAGGTGTAGTGAACCAAATCATCTAAATCCGCAGTGTTTGAATTAGGGCTGGTGCACACCAAGAGCTCTTCTGAGCGCTTTTAAAAACGCCAGCGCTTTAAAAAGCACTTGGCTAATGTTTTTGAATGGAATAGATCACACCAGAGCGATGTGATTTTCTCCCAAATGCAAACGCGGGTCCTGCAGTATTTCTGCGCTTTTCTGAGGCGATTCAGCCTCAATGTTAAGTACAGGAAAGTGGACAATTGCTCTGAAAAACTCTAGATCAGAGCGATTTTCTAAGCATTTTTGTTACAGAAGCTGTTCAGTTACAGCTCTACTGTAACAGAAAATAATAAAACACTACTCCAAAACGCTCCTAAAAAATTTGCTAGGCACAATTAGAAAATCGCTGGTCACATGCTTAAAATCACTCTGAAAAATCACTTGTAAAAGCGCTGAGTGTTTGCGATTAAACTAGCGCTTTTAGGTGTGCAATGGCCCTTATAGAGGGGCGCAATATGCTATTTATTCATACATTTTTATGGTCAAATAGAAGCTTTGATTTATCCACTTTATTGGATAACTTTTATCACATTTGCCAGAGATCTATTGCCCCTAGTAGACCTGATCAATCAATGTGCCTCCATTTATCGATTGAAAAGGTAATCAAGCATGTTGTAAAATCTCTAAGGTGGTAAAGTTTATGACTACTACTTGAGTGATTTTTGATTGACCGCTTCCTGTTCTAGGCTGTTATCTTCCCATGGGTGGCTAGCATTAAGCCTGGCACACACTTTCAATTTTGATTGGACAATCACTGAACAGTTTTAACCCCTCCATGTAGTATAAGGTTGAACAGATATTGAATACTATGAGCAGATTGTGTAGGTAGATCCTCATACTACATGGAGATATTAAAATTGGTCGGCGGTTGGTCAATCAAAATTGAAAGTGTGTACCAGGCTTCAGTGAACTAGCAGTTCTGGGAACGCAGCCCTGCATTGGCACCTCCAGGTAGACTATGTATTTATGTAAACCAACACAGCCATTATGTTTTATGACCCTCACATTAACTCATTAAAGGAAAACTGAAGCAAGAGCTACATGGAAGCTGTCATAGTTATTTTCTTTTAAACAATCCCAGTTGCCTGGTGTCCTGCTGATTTCCTTGGCTGCAGTAGTGTATGAATCACACCAGACACACAAGCATGCAGCTAATCCAGTCAGACTTCAGTCAGACCAGATTTCATCTGCATGCTGGTTCAGGGTCTGTACTTGTTCAGGGTCTGTGGCTAAACATTTTAGCAGCAGAGGATCAGCAGGACAGCCAGGCAACTGGTATTGCTTAAATGCCCTCTGTCATAAAAATATTAACATTTAAAATACATGTAAACATATACAAATAAGAAGTAGGTTTCTTCCAGAGTAAAATGAGCCATAAATTACTTTTCTCCTATGTTGCTGTCACTTACACAGTAAGTAGTAGAAATCTGACATTACCGACAGGTTTTGGACTAGTCCTTCTTCTCATAGGGGGGTTCTCAGGGTTTTCTTTATTTTTAAAAGCACTTAGTGAATGGCAGTTGCTCCGTCCAACTGCCAAAAAACTGTGCAGCAAGCAGGGAGGCTGGCCAGCATCTTTGTAAATCTTTTTCAAGGGATGTCTTTATAAAGAATAAAGGCTATGCTGAGAATCCCCTATGAAGAGATGGACTAGGCCAAAACCTGTCGGTAATGTCAGATTTCTACTACCTACTGTAAGTGACAGCAAGATAGGAGAGAAGTAATCTACCTCTCATTTTACTCAGGAAGGAATGTACTTCTTATTTGTATGTGTTTTAAATTTTAAGATTTTCACGACAGTTTCTCTTTAAATTAAATATGTCAGCCTCCATTTCCCTCTCACTTCAGGTCCCCTTTCAGTTCCCAGCTGGCTTTACTAGGATCATATACGACCCAAAGTAGATCTGCAGTTCCATACACACAGTAGACTATGATCATTGAAAACCAGCGATCCCCAACAGTAAGTGAAGACCGAACAGTATCAGCCTACATTTCAATTCAGCGACAGCACAACAACGGTACGGCGTCCGGGTCATTAGTGGGAATCGTGAAAAATGAGGAAGTGCGAATTTCAGTGCACATATTTTTAATGGACTGAACCACTTAACGCGGCCACCAACGGTCCAATTTCTAGCGAAAAATTGTTTGAGCGATTAGATAATTCTGATTGGATGTGATCGGATTGGTTGTAAATAATCTCCGTTGATTATGTGTGTGTGGTTTTAGTTTTTTTTACTCCTTTTGTAGAGAAAGTCACCAGAGATGCCACAACTAAAAATCTTTCTCATCAGCAAAATTCTCTTCACAGAAAGAATCGTTCACTTCCGTTCGTAATAACATCAAATCTTGTCATTGATTGGTTAAAATTAGATCATTACGATCATAACCAATCAATAGCTTGCGATTACGTCCGATTACAGATAAAAAGATTGATAGGCAAATCTTTTAACCAGTAATGGCTCCAATTGATGTATTACGATATTTCACTTCCAATCAGAATGATCTGATCGCTCAAAAAAAATTGTCGCTACAAATTGAACTGTTAGTGGCCATTAACAGCAATTATCGTCTGAATTAACTGATCTGCCAGGATGAATCTGTCTACACAGATGATAATCGATGGCTTTTACTGTCATTTCTTTTTTAAAAGATTATTATTGATACAAAACTACAGACAGCGATTTAAGGTACTTGCCTCCTTCCTTCGGCTAGGAGCCCCCGGTCTGGTGATCAGCGCCGTCCCCCCACAAACGACCGCGGCATCTTCCACGAATGGGGCGTCCGGTAAGCTCTCCTCAGCCGACAGCTCCACCACATGCAGGCCCAGCTGATCCCGGAGAACCCCAATATATCCATCATGCTGCCTCCTGGCCAGCTCCAAGTCCACCGTGCTGTCACTCTCGGTCCTCAGAGCCTCCAGGCACAGAGAGTCTGGTATGGCCCGCACTATGGCATGTGTGGATCTCCCCAATGCTGATGCAATCAGTCCAGCCATAGCTCCAAGTAATGGCTACAGAAATTCCCACACTGATCCAGGGAGGAGGGTGGCCTGGGCTTTCTTCGCTTTTTGCTGAGGACTAGGCATGCAAGGAGTACTGAGGGAACGTGATTACGTGATTGGATTATTTACATTCTCTATGACTGACAGGTCATGGAGCGCCCTGATTGGTGGGTTCTTTCCTTTCAGCACTCCAGTGTGGAATTCCCACCTTCTATGGGCTGACACTGCTTGCTGTAAAGATAGCTGTGTGCTGAATCTGATCAGTAATGGGTATGGATGAAAGCAGAAGGCTGACAGAACAGTGACACCTTCTATTGCATAGCGCTGCGCAAGGGAAAAATTGTTTGTAATTCCAGAATTGAAAAGAAATGTAAAAAAACTGTATGGTGTGTGTGGCCACCTTAACCACTTGACCACTGAGGGGTTTTTAACCCCTTGAGGACCAGAGCAATTTTCACCTGTCAGCGCTCCTCCCATTCTTTCGCCAATAACTTAATCACTACTAATCACAATTAAATGATCTAGATCTTTTTTTTTTCGACACCAATTAGGCTTTCTTTGGGTGATACATTATGCCAAGAATTATTTTACTCTTAATGCATTTTAATTGGAATAATAAGAAAACAAAATGAAAAAAATCATTATTTCCCAGTTTTTGGCCATTATAGTGTTAAAATAAAACATTCTACTGTGGATAAAAGCCACACATTTTATTTGGCCATTTGTCCCGGCTATTGCAACGTTTAAAAAAATTCCCTAGTACAATGTATGGCGCCAATATTTTATTTGGAAATAAAGGTGCATTTTTTTCAGTTTTGCGTCCATCGCAAAACTGAAAAAATGCAATATACCCTCTGTCACAAGCCCCCTAGTGGCCGGACCGCACAATGCCTTCCAATCAGTTTCAGCACACAGACCATGCAATCTGTGGTCGCAATCGGTGCGCAGAAACCGCTGAGATTTTGGCAGCAGACCGACTAAAAGGGAGCCTGTGAGTTACAGTAATACAACTTACACACTATTTCAGGGTATAACTGCCACCACCTCTGTTCTAATGGGACAGAGGAACCCACTGACTGGCTGACTCTAGACCTGCAAATAGAAAACGGTTAAACAGACTCTGTTTTATCTAGCTATCCACAATAGTAGCGACTCTTCAGAAGCCAGGGTTCAGTTTTGTGTTGCTGAATAATAGGTGTAGCCGAACAAATAAATGACGTTAGCATCGTTTATTATAAATGCAATATAAATAATTAATAGATACAGAAAATCATTATAATCAACAATTATAGAAACATTAGTAGCCAGTATGTAAATAAAAAGGGAGAAAATAATTAAGTTTGTGGAAATATGTCCTTCTGGGAAAAGAAATGCAAAGTCCTTGGTTTCATAGGCCTTTAGGCATATTTTGTAATCCAAGCAGATGTTACAGTTCGAAGATGGCTGCTGGGTGGTCCTTGTGAGGATATATGTGGTGATGATGATATGTACGGTAATATGCAGAACATAGCAGCTATATTGTATCGCATGGAAGCCATATTTTCAGCTTTTCTGTCTGTGTCATATGTGTATGGATGAAGGAAGCTGCTACTTTGAGTTTCTGTATTCAGTTCCTCTGGAAGTTGGACGCTGCTAATTGGATCTTCTGTAGGCCAGTATATAGTAAATTTGCATCTGAAGGGTGAACTTTTGTGAATAGTAGGAGCAGGAACTGCTAAATTGGTTTGCTAGCCTCTGGCCAGGAAATAGCTTATTAGGCAATAGCCAGTCATGTCCTTACTTTTGATCTGCTATGAAATACTGTATCATATGTATATGTCTGCAAAAACTAGTCTGGCTTTGGGGGAAGCTGTGATTGTATGACAGTATGAAGTACGTTAGCATTCAGTTCCTCTGGACACTCTGGTCACCGGCAAGGAAACAGGTAATTAGATAACAACCTCCGCTTTTGTCCTGCATCCTGAAAAGGTGTTGCATTGCTTTGAAGTTTGTATTCATGTAAACAGCTACCTGTTGACCAAATATACAATCCCGACTAACTGAGTCTGGAAACTTCAAAGGCTAACAGGAAACTCTGGCCAGCAAGGATGTGCTGTCACACCTGAAGAAATTGGATTATTCCTGGATCTGGACATTTGAGTGGCCCTGGGCCACAAATTTTGCTATAAAACATTAGCTAGGAGAATTTAGAGTTGTAGTTCTTTGGAGATAGCAAGACGCTAGGACTATCCTGGTCTGACCAGCAACCGCGTTCTCCTCGCAACAACGCTCAGATCTATATTCTGGTAACGTAGATTCCCTTTTTTATTTCTGCAAACTGTCTTGTTGTGTATCTTTGTAACTTTTATCTTTGTCATTTTTACTTTGTTTTTGTTAATCTTTTGTATATATTATTTTCTGCATAGTTCCCTTTTTTCTGGAATATTAAATCTTTATTTAATAAGTTTGACTTCTGGGCCTTGATTCACTAACCGGCACTAAGCTGGTTAGTGTGCCTTATCACTTAGTGGGCACAAAATACAGCGCTAACCTTATCTGAGTTAGTGTGCCTTATCTGAGGTTAGTGTGCCTTATCTGCGTAGTGCCCCTCAAGTAGCTTTGTGCACACTAAAAGATGCACAAAGCTACATCGTGCACTGCACCACACAGAGTGTAATGCGTCGATCTTTGCGCACGGTGCGACGATAACGTCGCACCCGCTATAATGTATGTGATGCGACCATAAGGTCGCATAGGATGCGACGATAACGGTGCACTGATGCACCGTTTAGGTTGCATCCTATGCGACCTTAAAGGGAACCTAAACTGAGAAGGACATGTATTTTTGCTTTTAAAATAATACCAGTTGCCTGACTCTCCTGCTGATCCTGTATCTCTAATACTTTCAGCCACAGCCCCTGAATAAGCATGCAGATCAGGTGCTCTGGCTGAAGTCAGACTGGATTAGCTGCATGCTTGTTTCAGGTGTGTGATTCAGCCACTGTTGCAGCAAAGAGATCAGCAGGACTACCAGGCAACTGGTGTTGTTTAAAAGGAAACATCCATATCCCTCTCAGTTTAGGTTCCCTTTAAGGTCGCATCATGTACAGTATAGCGGGTGCGATGTTTACTGTGCACAAAGCCACTTAAGTGGCACTAAGTTCAGATAAGGCACACTAACCTCAGATAAGGCACACTAACCTCAGATAAGGCACACTAACCTCAGATAAGGCACACTAACTCAGATAAGGCACACTAACCTCAGATAAGGCACACTAACCTCAGATGAGGCACGCTAACCTCAGATGAGGCACACTAACCTCAGATGAGGCACACTAACTCAGATAAGGCACTCTAACCTCAGATAAGGCACACTAACTGGCTTTGCGCCAGTTAGTGAATCAAGCCAGCCCCTGATGTACTAAACTAGCTCATAGCCTAGAAAGAGACCGCAATGTAATTTACGTTACAACTTCAGTGCCCGATTGTGCCTTGCTACTGTACGATTGTATTGTGTGTGTGGCATTCCCGTGTTTGGCCTAAGCGCAAAGCTGACCCAAATACGAAAACGCGGACTGCATGCAGATCACTCGACAGCAGAGTGGGAATCGTTGAAGTGTCTAGCAGCAGCTAGTGGTGGCACTGAGAAGTGCTTTGTGGGAGCCTTGTTGTAGCTTGAATAAGGCTGCTCCCCGCTTGATCTGGTCAAACCCGCACTCAGGAACCGTATACGCAGGCGTGCCGCGGGGCCGGTTCCTGACATAATTGGTGGCAGCGGTGGGATCGTTTAGTACATTAGTACACAGTTTCGCTCTCTATTCTGAGTACTAAAGGCTGGAAGCTTGCTAGAAGCAACTAGCCTACAGAAGTCTACTCAGTGCAGAATCTATATACTTTTTTTCACAAAGGTACACACTTGGCATTTTGCTTCCCCTCCCCCTTTATTCTTTTTATTTGGCAATACGATGGCTCAGAAAACATCCAGCTATGCAAGACAAAGCAGAGATGTGCTACTCAATCTGTGTGAGCACAGAGGCATCGAGACGGCGAGAGGCCAGACTAAGGAGCAGTTAGTTAGTGCCCTCGAGGAGTATGATGAGGCAGAGCAAGCCCGTGCTCCAACGCCAGCAGATGCAGCTCACAACACATCCGAGGAGGAATCGCTCCCGCCACAGGCTGCAAGTGGAGACGATGTCCTGGATGATCCACCGAACATGGAGATGACATCTCTGGAAGCTGATCTACAGCTACTAGGTTCGGCTGATCCCGAACTGCGCCTAAAGCTGATCCTGGAACATCGGCAAGCAGAGAGGGAAATACGACAGGCAGAAAAGGAACGGCGACACCAGCTGGAGCTGGCTAAACTTCAGCAGCAGAACCGGTCTGCTGGACCCGCAGAACGCGAAGGTGAGCGAGTCCACAGACTCCCCCTGGATAAGTTCCCCGCTATGGACAAGGACTCTGACATAGACACTTTCCTACAGTGGTTTGAAAGGACTTGTCGTCAGTATGGGGTGCCCCGAGAGCAGTGGGCAAGATACCTCACACCAGGGCTGAGAGGCAAGGCCCTGGAGGCGTTTGTGAGTCTTCCCCAGGAGGAAGAAGCGGACTTTGAGGCAATTAAGCAAGCCATCATTACGCGGTACCACTTCACGCCAGAGTTGTATCGCAAACGTTTCAGGACAGTGCAGCAAGGTCCTAATGACAGAGACCTGGATCATGCGTGCAACCTGCGCACTGCCTTTCAGCAGTGGTTAAAAGGACTAGCAGTCAAAAACTTTGATGCCTTGCAGGAACTGATGATCAAGGACCAGTTCCTACACACTTGTCCTGCTGAGGTCCAGTTCTTTGTAATGTACCGAGAGCCAAAGACTGTGGATGAGGCCGCGAAAGTCGCTGATTTCTACCCAGCCCATCGAGCATCCGAGTCCCGGAGGACTACTACATCCAGCTGGAGGGGAGAACAGATCGCTAAACCTGCTTCACCCGTCACCCAGAGGAGGCAAGCACCGCTGTCTCCTGGATTCAAGCCACCAAACACTGACACTCGGAAATGCTGTGTATGCGACAAGGTGGGTCATATTAGTGTGACTTGCCCAGAGAGGAAGAGGGAGGCCCCAAAATCCAGTGAAGCCCCAAACCCCAGTGAAGTCCAAACTGCTCTGTGTGCTACCAGGAATGCCACTAGCTATGCAGAGAATCTGCAGCTCGTCACGGTTGGGGGTACAGTTGCCACTGGGCTGAGAGACACTGGAGCAGAAGTGACTCTCATACATCCCCAGCTTGTGAACCCAGAGCAGTACATACCTGGGAAAATAATTGCTGTCAATGGAGTTGGGGGTGCCACCCCAGCCATACCCACCGCATTAGTCCACCTGGATTGGGGTGCCGGCAGCGGAATGAAAGAAGTTGGGGTAACTGACAAAATTCCCACCAACATTTTGCTGGGTACTGACCTGGGATGGTTAGTAGCCCGGTATGAGCCTAGCCCAACCCTCGTAGAGCCTGCCTTCCCACCAGAAGTCCAGGACTCATGCAAGGTACTGTTTGATAACTCTGTGCAAGTAGGGGGTGCTGGTGAGTCTCCAGGGGCTAAGGACTGTGTACTAGGAGCCAGCCCTAGTAAGTCTCCAGTGCCTAGGCCTGGAGGGGGACATATTGATACAGAGAATGCAGAAACTGAGGATATAATTTATGATGCACGGACTATTGATGCAATCGATGCAGGAACTGTTGATGTCACTTGTGCGGTGCTGAATAGCGAGGCATGTAATACAGATAATGTTGATGTTTTATGTGATGTACCAGATGACAAGATGTGTAAGGCAGATAATGCTGATGTCATATGTGATGTACTACACAATGCTATGTGTCATGTGGACACTCCGTCAGCTGCAGGAATAACCAGCAGTGTTCCCTGGTCTGCAGCAGATGAGCTGCCCACTGAAGGGGCAGATGGCACCAGGCCAGATCCTTTCCCTTCAGATCATTTTGAGATTAAATCTAATGTGATGAGCAATGACATGTGTAATACGGACACTCCCTTAGCTGCAGTGATAACCAGCAGCGCTAGCGGGTCTACAGCAGAGGGACTGTCCACTGAAGTGGCAGATGTTGACGGGTCAGCAGTGTCTGCTTCGGAACCTGTCACTGAGGGCCTAGGAGCCTCTCAGTTTGCAGCCTCCCTGGCGTGTGTGATGGGCAGCACTGAGTTCTCTGGGGCTGTTCGATTTGACAGCAGCCTGGAAGAGCTCAGGGGTCTGGCCAGCAGGTCACCAGCTGGGAGGGGCAGGCTGAGAGGGTTCTGGGAAGTTATTCCCTCAGAGCCGTCCGAAGTCGAGGAGGCAGACCGGCAAATAATCGTTCCCCAAAGGGACAGAGAGATAGCCCCTGCCACTATAGAGAAATATACAGTACGTCAGGTTGCCGGGGGCAACGACACATTGCAGCAACCTGGCCTAGTTTTCCAGCCGTGTAGCTTGGAGCTAACTGCCAGGTGGGGAATCCTCATGAAGATGCTAAGGAGTTACCCCACCAGGCTAGACCAGCAGTGTAGGCGCTGGCAGGATGAGCTGGGAAGATCATCTGCGCTGCGCCAATTTGAAGGGGAAGGTGTGAGGATATATGTGGTGATGATGATATGTACGGTAATATGCAGAACATAGCAGCCATATTGTATCGCGTGGAAGCCATATTTGCACCTTTTCTGTCTGTGTCATATGTGTATGGATGAAGGAAGCTACTACTTTGAGTTTCTGTATTCAGTTCCTCTGGAAGTTGGACGCTGCTAATTGGATCTTCTGTAGGCCAGGATTTAGTACATTTGCTTCTGACATAACAACTACATAACAACCTCCGCTTTTGTCCTGCATCCTGAAAAGGTGTTGCATTGCTTTGAACTTTGTATTCATGTTAGCTACCTGTTGACCAAATATACAATCCCGACTAACTGAGTCTGGGAACTTCAAAGGCTAACAGGAAACTCTGGCCAGCAAGGATGTGCTGTCACACCTGAGGAAATTGGATTATTCCTGGATCTGGACATTTGAGTCGCCCCGGGCCACAAATTTTGCTATAAAACATTAGCTAGGAGGATTTAGAGTTGTAGTTCTTTGGAGATAACAAGACGCTTGGACTATCCTGGTCTGACCAGCAACCGCTTTCTCCTCGCAACAACGCTCAAATCTATATGCTGGTAACGTTGATTCCCATTTTTATTTCTGCAAACTGTCTTGTTGTGTATCTTTGTAACGTTTATCTTTGTAATTTTTACTTTGTTTTTGTTAATCTTTTGTACATATTATTTTCTGCATTGTTCCACTTTTTTTCTGGAATATTAAATCTTTATTTAATAAGTTTGACTTCTGATGTACTAAACTAGCTCATAGCCTAGAAAGAGACCGCAGTGTAATTTACGTTACAAGTTCAGTGCCTGATTGTGCCTTGCTACTGTACGACTGTATTGTGTGTGTGGAGTTCTCGTGTTTGGCCTAAGCGCAAAGCTGACGCAAATATGAAACCGCGGACTGCGTGCAGATCACTCGACAGCAGAGTGGGAATCGTTGAAGTGTTTAGCAGCAGCTAGTGGTGGCAGTGAGAAGTGCTTTGAGGGGCCACAGCCTTGTTGTAGCTTGAATAAGGCTGCTCCCCGCTTTATCTGGTCAAACCCGCAGTTGGGAACCGTATCTGCAGGCGTGCCGCGGGGCAGGTTCCTGACAGTCCTCTGGCTAGCAGCAGGTCTAGTTGTAATCCAGATGATGTTAAGATGGAGGACTAAAGTCTGCCTGCTGCCAATGTGCTTTTGATGAAGCTGGTTTGGGGTGTGGCAACACCTGCCCCCTCTGAATTACCCACCAATGACAGACCACCTCCTCCTAGGAGGATTTTAAGCTTAAATTGTAAAACACTGTAACCCATAAAAGATACATGTCATATTTGGGTGGATAGCAGATTCATAATTGTCAAAAAATACCGATTAATATGACATCTCGCATGAGTGCGTTAGGCTGTCCTGTCCCCGAGAAGGGTTGTACCCCAATAACCGGACGGGTTATTGTTATGAATTTTATATCAGCACATTGGGCAGATTTTAACAAATAAGACTACATGAATTTCATAGCTGTGCTATACACGGTTTTCATTCAAAAGACCGAAATCATAAACCACATGCATTTAAATCTATTCCTAATCGGAGCCACTTCGGCTGGCCTCCCGCTGGGGAAGCTTTCCTTAGTTTTTCCTGTGATGAAAGGAACTTTTTGTGCTCAATTAGCATCTGAATGTGACCAGCTAGACAACCTTTGACATATTACACCAGGATTCTGGCTAGGGTTTCACTCCTCTGTGTCACTGGCCAGCAAGGAACCCTTTTGATGAACTTAATTTACAGAAACATTAACTTCACTGGTCAACAAACATACTTCAGGAAAAGAAAAAATGTCATTCTGATTGCTGCAATGATTGCGCAAATCTAACCGGGAAGCGACCAGAAAATCGACTGTGCGAATCTTCCCGATTCGCCTGAGTTTCTCACGGCTGTTCCGTGACACCCTCTTGACGTAAATATTTAAAAATTTCAGTCCCTAAGGTCTGGTTCACATTAGCGTTTGCCAACGGATCCGGCCATACGGTTCCGTGGTCCGTTCCGCTGAGCGGACCAAAAAATGCCTCAGGACCCAATTTTCCGGACCGTTTCGCTTTGCGGAATGGAAACAGAAGGTTTTGCTGCATATAGGAACCAATGAAAATGGACGTTTTACAACACACTGGCTGTAAAACAGACCGTATTCACCGGATACGAATGGCCGGATCCGTATGTCCGGGTCGGTAAAAAAACGCTTATGTGAACCGGGCCTTAAGTACTACTATGTATTTTTGTATGTAAAAAAATGTTTTCCTATACAAACAAATAAGTTTGGGTACTATGGGAGAGTGTGGGAGGGAAATAGTTAATTATAAAAGTCAGTGTTGGGATTTTTATGAAATAAAAGTGGATTTTGGTGTATTTTACTATTTGGCCACAAGATGTCCTCAGTCATTATTTCCATTTCACGTGCGTAAGTACGTGAATCGGAAGTAATGCGTGGCACTGTAACAACAGCCCGCCGCTGAAGACTTATATTCCCGTTCCTGGTACCTCAGGTAAAGTTTTGCCAGGCCGTGAATATAACGCACAAGATGCAGTAAGTAGCTTAAGGACACCCGAGGTGAAAATAAACTAATAAAATAAACAACTGTATCTATTTCCCTTCTTCTAAAATGACTTTTTAAGATATTTCACAATTGTATTTTATATTTAAATCTACTTTTCAAGTTTTTACTTTTTTATTGTTTTTGCTCAATGACACATTCATTGAAGTATGCCAGAGCTAAAATCTATGAACTATTGAACCTTTTTATCTCTTTCCTGCTCTCAGAAGCCATTTTCTGCCAGGAAAGTGTTTTATAGTTGTAATTTCTTATCAGATGTGATGTTTAACTCTTTCGGGCAGAGAAAGAAAAAAAAGGAACTCAGCTTAGTCATTTGTGTGCTAGGTACTGTACATACACATGTCTATCTCATCATGTTACATGTCACCGCGGGTATCCTTTGAAAGACAAGTGAAGTGAGAGGTATATGGAGGCTGCCATATTTATTTCCTTTTAGGCAATGCCAGTTGCCTGGCAGCCCTGCTGATCTATATTCTTCTTCACTATCGCTCAGTGTCCAAACGCTACAACCGTCTGTTGATAGTTGAGTCCTGGAACACGTGTACACCTTTAAATGTAAACAGCAAGAGAAAACCTCATCGTGCAGAGTGTCTATATATTGCAATTACACCACTGTGTTTCCGCAGCCACACACTAAAAACCACATAGGTAGTGCAAATAAACCTCTTCCACCAGGGATCAGGGGCCACGCACCCCAATGAGGTTTTCTCTTGCTGTTTGCATTTAAAGGTGTACACGTGTTCCAGGACTCAAGTATCAACAGATGGTTGTAGCTTTTGGACACTGAGCGCTAGTGAAGTGGAATATATGTTTGGACTGGCTTAAAGGAATACTGTAGGGGGTCGGGGGAAAATGAGTTGAACTTACCCGTGGCTTGTAATGGTCCCCCACAGACATACTGTGCCCGCGCAGCCACTCCCCAATGCTCCGGCCCCGCCTCTGGCTCACTTCTGGAATTTCCGACTTTAAAGTCAGAAAACCCCTGCGCCTGCGTTGCCGTGTCCTCGTTCCCGCTGATGTCACCAGGAGTGTATAGCACAAGCCCAGTATGGTCTGTGCCTGCGCAGTACGCTCCTGGTGACATCAGGGGAAGCGAGGACACGGCAACGCAGGCGCAGGGGTTTTCTGACTTTAAAGTCGGAAATTCCAGAAGTGAACCGGAGGCGGGGCTGGAGCATCGGTAAGTGGCTGCGCGGGCACAGGATGCCTGCGGGGGACCATTAGAAGCCCCGGGTAAGTTCAACTCATTTTCCCCCGACCCCCCTACAGTATCCCTTTAAAGGAGACTATACACTACAGCGCTCCACCATAATACCACAGCATTTAAAAACAGACGGTATTAAGATAGCAAGCACGGATATTATTATTGTGTGTCTAGCCCTGCTGATCTATTTGGCTGCAGTAGTGTCTGAATAACACCAGAAACAAACATGCTGCTAATCTTGTCACATCTGACAACAATGTCAGCTCACCTGATCTGCTGCATGCTTGTTCAGGGGCTATGGCTAAACGTATTAGAGGCAGAGGATCAGCAGGTCTGCAAGGCCACTGGTATTGCTTAAAAGGAAATAAATATGGCAGCCTCCATATCTCACTCGCTTCAGGTGTCCTTTAAAGCGAACCCGAGCAGAAGCTCAGGTTCAAAATGAATATTTACCCTGCAGTGAGGGAAGCCTAGGATCCTTTTGAGGCTCCTCTTCCGCAATCATGGCCGCGCATTATAAGCTCGAGCCCGCATGCGTAGTAACACGGACCCATGGGCTCCGTGCTACTGCACATGGGGGGGGGGGGGGGGGGTTGGTCATGAATGTGGAAAAGAAGCTGCACAGCCTCAATAGGATTAGCAGCAATGCATTGTCGCTAATCTTCGGGGGGGGGGGGGGGGGTTCTCAGCGATGGGGGACAGCAGGGAGGGAAGCCTCAATAGGATCCTGTGGCCTTCCTCTCTTTAGGTAAGTAACTGATGTTGTGTACTTGAGCTTCAGTTCGGGTACACTTAAAGTGTAACTGTCGGGCATAAAATAAAAAAATCAATTCTTTATTTTTATCTGGTAAACAAGTAATAAGGATGCTAATCGGGCAATCCAAAAGTTAAAGTCACTGTTACTTTTCTTGTTGATCAATGATCATTCCGCAGTTTACCTGACTCTTATTTAGTACACACAAAATTTGGTACACAAAAAGGAAGTTGCAGGGCATGCTGGGTTGTCCTTTTTTTGCTTCTCTACTTTCCCCTCAGATTTAACTAATGCAGCCTGATTGGCTGAAGCCTCTTTCCCTCCTGTTTTCCCCTCCCACACCTCTGTTCCTCTCAGATTGGCCAATATTTGCCTATAGTGAAGGGCAAGCAATGCATACACAATTGGGCAGAGGAGAGTACGGGAGGAAATGACATCAGGATTGGCTTCAAAATAGCCAAAGTTAAAATGGGAAATGCTATGAAGGATTTTCTCTTTTTTTTTTGCTGTAGAAAAATCACTAAAATCAAAAGGTGGACAGTGCAATACATATGTTATGTAAGTAGATCAAGTATTTATCTACTTATATATGTGTTTTTTTTTCTGAGATAGTATGGCTGACAGCTCCTCTTTAAAGTAAACCTGTAATGACAAAAACTGCCCCTGGGGGTACTTACCATGGGAGTGGGAAGCCTCTGGATCCCAATGAGGCTTCCCCTGTCCACCTCCATCCCTCCGTTTTAGCACTTGAAGCCCTCAAACACCGGGGAGGTAATTATTTACCTACCGCGATCCAGCGCTTTCCGTTCCGGCTCAGGTGGAAATAGCTGAGCCCAATTGTGTCCGCTCTACTAAACAGGCGACTCGCGCCACATCTCATTGAAAAAGCCACTACTGCGCTGGATTCCTGAAGGTCCATAATACCGCGTGCTGCTGCACCTGCGCAGAACTTGTCAGGGGTATTTTCTGGGGTCCCAGTGCTGGGTCCCCAAGGCTACAGAGGATGGGGAAGTCTCATTAGTTCCCCCTCCCAAGGTAAGTACCCCACAGAGGCTGTTTTTTTTTGTTACAGGTGTACTTTACTTGTGCTTTTTTTTTACCAGATGCGATCTCTCGATGCGATTTTTACAATCGAATTGTGTAGAGAATTCGCCGTTTATGAAGGCAATCGATAAGGAACGATTCTTTGGTTGATTGCTAAGTAGGATAAAATCGACCCCGAATGTTGGATTTTATGATCTAATTTGAAGAAAGAATCGTTCAGTAAATGTGAACAATCGATAATTGCATTCCAAATAGTTACGATCGTTCAAATTGCATCGAAAGATCGCATTTAGTGAAAAATGAATTAAGGTGACCACGCGCCATTCAATTTCTTTTTAATTTTGATCCAATTCGACCATTTCGATCCAATTTTTCAGTTGGTTGGAATGTTTAAAGAAATGTTCGATTAAACACATATTTGTGTTCGAGATTGCAGCTCATTTTGGTAAAAAGCTCATAAACCTCAAAAAAGTTGGCTGAATTTGAAGATTGAGAGTACACAGTATATAGTCAAACAATACGTAACGTATGATAGGAATTAACATAATAAAACGTCAAATGCAACGTTTTTTTCCTCCGTTCTGAGAGAAAATGTTGCCATTGTCTAAACGTGACAAAGTGAAATCTGGATTGGCATCTATACAGCAAGTGTGACGGGAAGAAAAAAAGGGAGATACTGCTTGCTTGGCAGTTGGAAACAGCCTTTGTTTCCCACAATGCAGCATTATTCACAGACAGGAAACTGTCAGGACAATGGTCATGACATCACATTGTGGGAGGGGGTTTCACCACATTATTAGTCATACAGATCCCCCTGATGATCCATTTGAGAAAAGGTAAAGACTTCTTATGGGAAAGGGAGGGAGTATCAGCTACTGATTGGGATCAATCCTGGGTTACAGTTCCTCTTAAAGCTGAGATCTTACTGAATATTGATCAGAACACTCCCAATGCTAGCACTGTACCGAATGATGCTGTACAAAGCTATGCAGCTGTCGATGGCGCTCTTAAAAACCTATTACCCATATATCCTCGAACGTAACTCGACCTCATGTATAAGTCAAACTCCAATATTTGACCCTCTTAAGCTGGAATTTTGTTCTGACTCAAGTATAAGTCTACCCAGCAAAGTTAATGGATGCACTTGGGGACCAGGAAGAATTAACAGTTGCACTTAGGGATCAGGAGGGGTTAATGACTGCACTGCATACAGTATTACCGCCATTAACTCCTCCTGTCCTTTGTGCAGGCAATCATTCCTCCAGGTCCACAAGTGCAGCAATTATTCACTCCCCTTGCTGCAGCCCAGTATTTCCCCCCTACCCCTTTCCTTGCTAATTGTTGTGGCCAGGATTTTTAGACCTGTGTTTTCTTGGCATTTCTTTTCCTCAAAGTATCACTTACCACCGGGTACATTGCCGCAATTGGAAATGTCACTATTAGTACACACCTTACTCAGTGTTGCTCATGACTCGTGTATAAGTCGACCCCTATACTTTTATTTAGTGAATGAGACCTACATTTCTAGACTTATAGTCGAGTATATACAGTATATCACACGTAGCCAAGGAATATAAGCAGAAAAGTTTTCTTACCTTTGCTGACTACCACCATCAGATCATGTGACCCAGTCATGCCACATGACAGTATGGAGGATGCACTTTTCATGGTGTACTGCAGTACATTCTACAGTATCTCATCGGACTTCAGGTTTCAGCAGCTGCAGAGAAGACGAAGAACAAACACGATGTGATAACATAAAACAGACACAGATAAATACACAAAATACAACAAAAAGGAGGTTTCTAATAAAAAATGACCCTGAAAAACATTCACATTTAAGACGTATAGAATCTTAAAACAGTTACGATTCACAACACAAAAGACACATAACTCAGTATGCTGTGAAGCTATGCACCTCAGCCAAATCAAGGGCAGGGCAAGCATTGCAACTGCCCTAGGCCCTAAAGGTGGCCACACACCATACAATTTTTCAAATATCTGTTTAAGTTAAGAATTGCAATCCATTTTTCTGACTGATTGTAACATTTCAGAAATATGTCCAATGTACCACACACGTATATTCAATCTTTCTCCAATTATGATAAAGATGATTGGAAATTCTGAGAAAATTGCTAGGGTGTGTATATTAATAAATTGACAATCTAACGCACACCATACAATCTTTAGAAAGATTGAAGAAAATATCTGGCATTTCCGATCGATAAAAATCGAAGAAAACGGGAAATCCGATCGGATTTTTCAGTTGAATGAAAAAAAAGCTTTTGATTTTTTTGGGAGATCCAATCATTTTTATCGAATTGCCGTAATATCGGATCATTTTATTGTATCGTGTGTGGCCACCTTAAGACAGTGATGGCTAACCTTGGCACTCCAGCTGTGACAAAACTACAAAACCCATCATGCCTCTGCCTCCCCAAGTTATGCTTAGAACTGTCAGAGTATTGCAATGCTTCATGGGACTTGTAGTTCCACCACAGCTGGAGTGCCAAGGTTAGCCATCACTGCCCTAAGAGGACCTCAAGTGCTGAAACAACACCTGAACAGAGAGGGATATGGAAACTTCCATATTTTTTTTCCTTTAAATACCAGTTGCCTGGCTGTCCTGCTGATACTTGGTTTGGAAGGCTGGGTGCAAACATAGCAGAAACGCTAGCGTTGCATAAAACGTGTTTTTGCCGCTAATGGAAGTCTATGGGCCGCAGGAAAAAATGCATATAAAAACGCATATGCGTTGTCTATGCATTTTACAACCTGCGTTTTTAAAAAACGCTGGTTTTGCTGCATAATATTCATAGACGCATGAAAAACGCATATAATGAAAGTCAATGTAAACGCAATGGTATGCGTTTTTCATGCGTTTGTTTTTCCCCAAAAATATTTTTTGAGGGGCTGTATTTATGCTTCCTGTTGTCTTCCTAGTGATTTGCATAAATGGAAATATAGAAATGCATGCAAAATGCATATGCGTTTTGTATATGCGAACCGCAAATGCATTAAAACGCACGCAAAACGCATGAAAAACGTATCACAGGCTTTTCTAAAGTTATATTTTAGGACAAGCTTCAATTACGATAAAAAATTAGAAAGTAATTCTAGTCCAAGGGGAAATCCATGGCCACATTCGGTGGGGAGGGGGAACGTCCCCCCTCCCCGCCGAATGTGGCCATGGCTTTCCCCTCATGCTGCGTCCCCTCCAACCCCCACAAAACGGCCCCGAGCGGGCCCGGGGAGGAGGAGGGGTCGGCGGAGGGGCCCGCTCAGAAATTCTGCAGGGGGGCCCGGTGGGGCCTAGTTACGCCCCTGCCCTGGGCCACCGGCTGGAAACAGAGATGCAGCGAGGGCACAGAACGGCTGCCTGGGGCTGGAGCAGGGGTGCAACTAGAGGGGAGCAGGGAGGGCCCAGAGCTGTGGGGGGGGGGGGTCTAACTTCTAACCTTCCCTTCCTCTGATACAGGGGACAATACATAAGATCAGGTGTTTTTGTGGCTACACTTGTTATGGGTGTGAAGATCCTGATAGCCACACTTGTATTACGACCCTTGTGAGATGAGCCCCAAGACCGTGAAGGGCATCAAGTAAAGGTGTGTGAGCATGTGGGAGCCCCATAAAAATTTCGCTGAGGGGCCCATGAATTGTAGTTACGTCACTGCGTAAGAGAATGTTTTGCTAAAACATGGCAGTATCCTATTTGCCTCTTAAAAGAAACCGGAGGTGTGAGAACTATGGAGGCTGCCATACTTCTTTTCTTTTAAACAATACCAGCTGCCTGGCTGCCCTGCTGATCTTTCTGGTCAGTAGTGTCTAAATCACACACCTGAAACTAGCATGCAGGTAATCTTGACAGATTTGTCATACACATCTGATCTGCATATGCTTGTTCAGGGTCTATGACTTAAAGTGGATCTGAACTTTTGCACAGGACTGAAGAAATACACAGAGACATGCACCCTGTATGTATAGAGAGAGTTTAGCCTGTCTAATTCCTTCTCATCTGTGACTAATCACAAGTTATAATTTGATCCCTCCCCTGTGTCACAGATAAGCAGATAAGGCAATTTGAAAGCACAGGCTGTAAACAATATGTCTGCTTCCATGAATCAGGAAGTAGAAACAGTGAATATATTTTATTTTAGGATTTGTATCGGCTGTAACAAAGAAATGTTTTTTGTCTAAAGGTTATTATGATGTTGTGTATCTTTTAGAGCAGAGAGGACGTTCCGAGTTCAGGTCCGCTTTAACCACATAAGGACTGCAGGATTTTCATATGATCTGTGCTGGGTGGGCTCTTCAGCCCACAGCACAGATCAGGTTTTAGCCAGGGCGATCAGACTTCCCCCCTTTTTTTCCCCACTAGGGGGATGTCCTGCTGGGGGGGGTCTGATCGCCGCCGGCTATCTGTGTGTAGCGGGGGGGGGGGCTCCTCAAAGCCCCCCTCCGCAGCGCTATTCCCCCCTCCCTCTCCTTCCCTCTACGGGCGGTACAGGACGGCGATCCGTCCTGTACCGCCTCTGATAGGCCTCAGCCTATCAGATGCCGGCGATCCCCGGCCAATCAGAGGCCAGGGATCGCCGATCTCCTTTACAGCGCTGCTGCGCAGCAGCGCCGTACGCTGTAAACACCGGGGATTTCTTCCCCGGGTGTTTACATTTCGCCTGCAAGCCGCGGTCGGAGGTTCGCTGGCTGTTCATGGAGACTCCCTCCGTGAACCGACATGGAACGGCCGCTCGAACGAGTATTAGAAGCAGAGGATCAGCAGGACAGCCAGGCAATGTGCATTATTTAAAAGGTGATAAACATGTCAGCCTCCATATCGCTCTCACCTCATTCTCTTGAAATGCCCTCGTGCTTTCCTACTAGTTTGCCTAGGGAGAGGCACCAGGGACTGAATATGCATAACGGCGCTAATGGAGCACAATTACCTACCTAAGTAAGAAGTAAAGCTGGTGCGGTCGATTCATAAAAGGCTGTGCGAAAAAAAGAATCTGGTTGGGCATTCGGTATTTTAGACTTTTGTATGCTAATTCATAAAAATGTTCACAGGTGTGGTAAATTACCGAAGCCCGTTGACAAAAATCTGTTGGTAACAGCAGAAGAGAGTGGAGTGCCTGTGTGTTGTTCCATGCTGTTCCGTGCAGTGAGGGCATTGCAATAGTAAGAGGCATCCCAGATATCCCTTTAGATGTACATGTTTTGTGATACTGCCTCTGCTTGCTCTGAATCTGTCTATAAGTCTCTCATTCTATTTGATTGCCACAGCTTAGAAGAACTTCAATAAACTTTACACATGCCATGCTAAGGTGATTCTCCCCTCTAGCTCTTACACATCTTCAAACAGGAACCCAAGAGGTTAAACAGCCACAGGTATTTAGGGGAAGCCTGTTTTGTTCCCATCACTCTGCTGCTGACTTGGGGGTTTAAAAGCTTGTCCTTCCTGAGAAGGCTGAAGGTCCTATCAGATTCCATCATTCAGATTTGCAGAACAGGGGCTGTTTCTATTGGCTCCCTGCTCCTGACAGTCACAGCCCTCACTGCTTCTGCTTGTGAGTCACTCTCCCAGCAAAGTCTTCTCACACAGACTCCGCACTCTTTTCACCACTTCAAAGCACCCAGTATTTTTTTGTGGCTTTACCGCATGTTGTAGGCTTTATGAATTAACATTTACTGATATATGTTGAGGTATTTACTACACAAGTCGGTAATTTACCTCACTGCTCGGGAATTTCAGCTTTTCATGCAATAACAGCCTTTATGAATTGACACTTTCCTACGTGCTCGGTGAAGTCAGCTGTTTTCTGCATTACTAAATGCGGTAATGCTTTATGAATCGACCCCTACATTTAGTCCCGGGGTGGCGAATGGGATAGAAGCTGCTCTGTTCACATCCGTATAATTGCCTCATGCTCCCCCCCTTCCCCCCCGATGTCTACTGTACCAGAATGAGATTAGAGTGTGGTTGCTCTTTGGGCCATCTCGGGTAAGTCAGCTTATCCTAGTTGCTATGTGACCTATTATGGATATGCTTATTGCATGGTTAGGATGCAGTTGCATCCACCATTAGCGTAGGGCCCCCTCAATGGGATTGGCCTTGTCGCGGCTGAAGGGCTTACCCCATGTTCCTGGGGATATGCGGCACCAACAAATCTCGAAAACTGAGCTGTTGTGTTTAGCCGCTGGCTTCACATGAGTTTGAGCAGAAGTCCCCTTTAAAGGGAACCAGAGACAAAGAACCCTCATGTATTTTACCATATAGATCAGTGGGAACATTAGAGAAAACACCTACCTTGCTTTCTGTTTCATTCTGCACTGCACAGCTTGCTTCTAATCAGCCCTGACAAAATCCCAGACTGAGCATTCAGTCTGGCTTTGCTCAGGAATCATTACAGCTGAGTCAGTCTTCTGTGCTGTCTTTTCAAGTCCAAGCCTGCCCCCTGCTGGCTCTGCTCAGGAATCATTATAGCTGAGTCATTATAGCAAAGCCAGACTGAATGCTCAGTCGGGGATTTTATCAGGGCTGATTAGAAGCAAGCTGTGCAGTGCAGAATGAAACAGAAAGCATGGTAGGTGTTTTCTCTAATGTTCCCACTGATATATATGGTAAAATACAAGAGGGTGCTTCGTCTCTGGTTCACTTTAAGTTTGTCTTATTGCCTATATCGCCTGCTTCAAACACTTCACCTTCAAGAACCGTTGACAAAAGTGTGTGTGTGCATAGTGTGCAGCTTAAATTAAAATGTATTTCTCACCAGTAATGTGATTTGTATTTGATTGTGAATTCTGAAAGCCATAAAACCGACCTTTAACCTCTGACCCAACCCAACATCCCCCCCCCCCCTCTGAAATGACCCCTCAGATACATGGAAAACCTGCCTATTGCAGAAAAGTGGAACTTGGCAATAAAAAAGTATAATAAAACATAGAAGCTCTGGCCCATACAAACGTATTAAACGCCACATTCCGCTAAGATACACAACACTTTCACCCTGCAAAGGAAAAAATGTTCAGGAGGAAAAATAACCCCTATTAAAGGCTAAATTCACCTTCTTTTTTCCCCTGGCCGTCGGTTGAGTTTCTAGGTGGCGGTGGGTGAGTTATGGGCCGCTCACCTCTCTCTAATAACAGACACATTGCGCTCGGAAATTTGGAATATGCTCAGTGTAATCTTTATTTTTCCTTCCATTCTTTTCCAGGCGCTTTTCCTTAGACATTCCATTCTGCAGTGGAGAGAAGTCATTAATCTCGCGTCTGACACCAACGTACATGGTATAGCAGACATACTTTCCACTGTTTGTGGACAGCCAGGCTTGTTTTAATAACCCTGCAGGGTGAAGCCACTGTAAAAAAAAAAGCAGAAATGTTCAGCCGGAATTTAGTTCCTTCTCAGAATAGAGAGAGAGGAAATCTGCAGATCAGGGACGGTGTATTTTGAGCCCAGACATTAGATAATAGTTTGTCCATTGATGTCTGTATAGCCATCTCTTAACTCATGGACTGCCTCTCTTCTAAGATTGTGGACTTTCTCTTTCCTGAGCTTGCAGACTTACTCTTTCCTGAGCTTGAGGATTTGCTCTTTCCCTAGCTTTTGGACTTCCTCTTTCCTCATCTTGTGGACTTTCTCTTTCCTGAGCTTGTGGACTTTCTCTTTCCTGAGCTTGTGGACTTTCTCTTTCCTGAGCTTGTGGATTTCCTCTTTCCTCAACTTGTGGACTTCCTCTTTCCTGAGCTTGTGGACTTCCGATGTCCTGAGCTTATGGACTTTCTCTTTCCTGAGCTTGTGGGCTTTCTCTTTCCTCAGCTTGTGGACTTCCTCTTTCCTGAGCTTGTGGACTTTCTCTTTCCTCAGCTTGTGGACTTTCTCTTTCCTCAGCTTGTGGACTTCCTCTTTCCTGAGCTTGTGGATTTTCTCTTTCCTGAGCTTGTGGACTTACTCTTTCCTGAGCTTGTGGACTTCCTCTCTCCTGAGCTTGTGGACTTTCTCTTTCCTCAGCTTGTGCATTTCCTCTTTCCTCAGCTTGTGGACTTCCTCTTTCCTGAGCTTGTGGACGTCCTCTCTCCTGAGCTTGTGGACTTCCTCTCTCCTGAGCTTGTGGACTTTCTATTTCCTGAGCTTGTGGACTTCCTCTCTCCTGAACTTGTGGACTTAATCTTTCCTGAGCTTGTGGACTTCTTCTCTCCTGAGCTTGTGGACTTCCTCTCTCCTGAGCTTGTGGACTTTCTATTTCCTGAGCTTGTGGACTTCCTCTCTCCTGAGCTTGTGGATTTCCTCTCTCCTGAGCTTGTGGACGTCCTCTCTCCTGAGCTTGTGGACTTCCTCTCTCCTGAGCTTGTGGACTTTCTATTTCCTGAGCTGAGCTTGTGGACTTCCTCTCTCCTGAGCTTGTGGACTTAATCTTTCCTGAGCTTGTGGACTTCCTCTCTCCTGAGCTTGTGGACTTTCAATTTCCTGAGCTTGTGGACTTCCTCTCTCCTGAGCTTGTGGACTTCCACTCTCCTGAGCTTGTGGACTTCCACTCTCCTGAGCTTGTGGACTTCCTCTCTCCTGAGCTTGTGGACTTCCTCTCTCCTGAGCTTGGGGACTTCCTATTTCCTGAGCTTGTGGACTTCCTCTCTCCTGAGCTTGTGGATTTCCTCTCTCCTGAGCTTGTGGACGTCCTCTCTCCTGAGCTTGTGGACTTCCTCTCTCCTGAGCTTGTGGACTTCCTCTCTCCTGAGCTGAGCTTGTGGACTTCCTCTCTCCTGAGCTTGTGGACTTAATCTTTCCTGAGCTTGTGGACTTCCTCTCTCCTGAGCTTGTGGACTTTCAATTTCCTGAGCTTGTGGACTTCCTCTCTCCTGAGCTTGTGGACTTCCTCTCTCCTGAGCTTGTGGACTTCCACTCTCCTGAGCTTGTGGACTTCCTCTCTCCTGAGCTTGTGGACTTCCTCTCTCCTGAGCTTGGGGACTTCCTATTTCCTGAGCTTGTGGATTTCCTCTCTCCTGAGCTTGTGGACTTCCTCTCTCCTGAGCTTGTGGACTTCCTCTCTCCTGAGCTTGTGGACTTCCTCTCTCCTGAGCTTGGGGACTTCCTCTCTCCTGAGCTTGTGGATTTCCTCTCTCCTGAGCTTGTGGACTTCCTCTCTCCTGAGCTTGTGGACTTCCTCTCTCCTGAGCTTGGGGACTTCCTATTTCCTGAGCTTGTGGACTTCCTCTTTACTGAGCTTATAATAGAGGTGCCCAAAAAAATGATAAAACAATTAAAAACAGTTAAAAAATACAGAGGCAGTTGTTGGCTTACCTGTCCTGTACATAAAGAAGCCAGTAAAGCTCAAAGCGACGTCATAAGGTTTATAGCACAGAAAATAGAGTCAGACATCTGCTGCAAAGGACGTATTATCTGTATTGCTTGCTTAGTTTATGTTACTTGGTTGAAAAATACCTTTGATGCAGTGCCATGGAAGATATATAAATCATCAATAATAATAATAATAATAAATATTGATCCTTAGACAGGACAAAGAACAATTGGGCGGCACTGAAGGAGAAAACACTTGTCATAGAGGAGTAGGAAGCAGCCATTGTCTGCGTTGAAATGATTTTTTTCTCCTGTAGCTATTTAATACTTGCTGGTAGGTGTGAATGGCATCTGTGTGTGGTGGAGCTCTGAGAAGGCAAAATGTTCTTGTGAGTGGAATGTAAACACCTCCTCATATTTCAGACATTTTCTCAGACATTTGCATCATCTGTCAGAGGACAATGCCCAGCATTCCTTCTACCAGAACAGCCGGGGTAATTACCGCAAGCTGTCATGTCACAGGTATGCTTTCACCGGTGACACAAGCAGGGACTGCTGCTGGTACTACACAAGATATATATCAATATCTATCAGAGAGAGTATAAAAATAGCTCACCATTGTCATGGTGTGGAATAGAGAGGTGGGGTCAGGATGAGTCGTTAACCGTCCAGACAGTTTGGGGCCGTTTTCCTAAAATGTGGCAATCTGACATTCAGATCGTTTGTATCCTCCAGTTTTTCAAATCGGATTACTTTACATTGAAGCGCTAACGCTCCCAAAATGCTGCACGTCCTGCGTTTGCGTTTCTGAGAAACGCAAACGCTCCTGTGGAAGTTGCCCCATCCATTAACATTAGCCCAGCGTTTTGGCAAACTGCTAGCGTATCGCAGTGCTGCTAAAACGCTGCCAAAAGCGCTCCTGTGGGTTCCAGCCCTGAGAATGTAGAAAAAAATCTAAGGAAAATGTAAGTGGTGTGGGAACTTGAATTAATAATGTGTCTGGAGGACCTAAGAGTGGGCCACAGCCAACTTGGACGTGGAGAGCCTGGCAGGTTGCCGAATTGATTCAATTTTGAATCTAGGTTTATACAAATTTATGCAGCTTGGAATCTAAGGCGGGTCTACAGCATTCTAAACTGCATACATTTGCATAACATTAGCACCAACTTATTATTAACATCTCATTGACAATCCCTAGTTGCACAGTCAGGTGCGTGTATGTGTACTGGCTTTTGGGGGTAACTTCTTTTTCTTGGCGTCCCTCAGAAGGCAAGGCTGATATCAGCGAACTGGGTAGGATGGGGGGCATATATTAAAGTGGTATGGGACTCAGCATTTCATCTTTGTTCTAAAAGATTTACAGCATAAAATCTACTACCACAAAAAAAAAATGTGTAGCTTCAGTGGAAAGCTACTTACTGCTTCTGGCATCCCAAAAGGTGATAACATTATCTTTTGTTTACATTCCTCTGTTGCTACAATTAGTATACAGCCACCAGCAGCTGAAACTGAACTGCATTGGGCTGAGAAGCAGAGAGGTGAGAAATGATCGCTACCCTCTTTCCCTGAAATGAAGACATCCCCTGAAAGTAAGCCCTAGTAGGAATTTCGAGCATAAAGCATATAAGCCCTACCCCAAAAGTAAGCCCTAGCTGCAGTAAGGGGAAAAAGTATGCCAACTCGTGTTTCTACTGAAGCCAATGGTCTCACAGGCAGGGCCAAGGCTCTGTCATTGAGCCAATCACTACACTCGCTGCTGCTCAATGAGTGCAGTGATCGGCCCACTAACAGAGCCATGGTCCCGCCTACAAGATCATCGGCTCCAGTAAAAAACACAAGTTGCTGTACTTCTTACCACTAGGCTAAAGATTGGAGACACAGTGGCATGGAGCTGGGGGGGAAAGAAGAGGATTAGAGGGATATTGCAGGATGTGGACTAGGGGTAAGAGGAGGATGGACATCGGGGGACACAGGGGACTTCAGGAGGACATACGGTTACTTGGGACACGGGAGTCTAGTGGATAGAGGAGGACACGAGTACAGAGGGGGACGCCAAGAGGACACGAAAGGTACAAGGGGGACACAGGGGCACACAAGAGGTGGATCCAGCAGAGGAAAAGGCTGCATAGTAGGGAAGGCAGGAGGATACACAGCACGGGAACATGTGTGTTTACAGAAATATAAGACATCCACTGAAAATAAGCCCTAGCACAACATTTAGAGCAAAAATAATATAAGATACTGTCTTCTTTTTGAGGAGACACGGTACTAGATTTTAATATATAAGCACAGCAGCTATGCAATAAAATGCAATGGCAGCTTTCAGAGCAGATAAACTGTACTTTTGGAATTTGTCATTTGTAAACAGGCAATATTACTTGTGCACAAAAGCAAGTATGGTAACTACCGTATATGGTTGATAAAAAGTAGGAAAACACATTTTTATTGAATGTTATGTCAGTTTTACCCCCACTTTAATAAGTGATAGGCAATAAGCCACAGATGCTGCAGATTATGAAACTACCTGCAGTAACGAAGTTAATTCAGTCCAAGTGATAATATGAGATCTTTATACATCAGAGCGAGTGACAGCTTAATCACAGTATAATGCTCCGGGTGTCTGAGCTGCATTTTTTTTAAATTTCAAACACGAGTGGAATGCGTTGGCGTCATTACATAACTCGACTATCAATCTTCCCAAAACAGAAGGTGAAGAGGACATTCATCAACGTCACCAGTCAAAAAAGACATGACAACCGACTACTGTGCTGTAATCCAGATATTCAGAAAATGACTCTAATAGTAAAGCTGCATTGCAAGCAGCGCCCCTCAGTGGCCAGCGCTAGGACTGCACCGTGAGTCAGTGTTCTGAGTTCAGTCTTACCCCAGGGGTACTACCTGCATAGAGGCTGTTTGTTCCTCTTCCTCCAGCTTTACCGCCACATTACATAACTACTCAGAGCCTGCTGATAACGCTGACATGTACACGTGTACAAGGCAGGGACCAGGGGCGTAATAACTGCCCCTGCAAAGGATGCAGGTGCAGGGGGGCCCGTGGGGGGTGAAGCCTGGTCAGGGGCCCGTACAGGGCCATTTTGAATGGCAGGAGGGGGGCGCAGTGCAGGACTCCACTCCATGTCAGCAGTGTTGGAGACATAAAAGATGGCGGCACACAGAGCTCTGTCGCTGCCTGGAACACGGAAGAGCGAGTTCCCCACCCGCTGCTGCTGCTTACATTTCTGGAGGGGGGAGCAGAGAGCCGTGAAAGGGGGGGGGGCCTGAGTTGAGGGAGGAGGGGAGTTGGGCCCGCCTACCTGCCGCTGTGTGCTCGCTGCTCCCCCCTCCAGGCTGCCTATACTGGGGGCACCTATAGACCTGACTGACGTATAGCTGGCTAACCTATACTGGAGGTACCTATGCCTAGCTAACCTATACTTGTACACATTTACCTGATTAACCTATACTGGGGGCACCTATGCCTAGCTAACCTATACTGGTACGCTTATACCTGATTAACCTATACTATGGGCACCTATAGCTGGCTAACGTATGCTGGGGGCACCTATAGCTGGCTAACCAATACTAGAACACCTTTACCTGATTAACCTATACTGGGGGCACCTATGCCTAGCTAACCTATACTGGTACGCCTATACCCCATTAACCTATACTAGGGGCACCTATAGCTGGCTAACCTATACTGGGGGCACCTTTGCCTAGCTAACCTATACTGGTACGCCTTTACCTGATTAACCTATACTTGGGGCACTTATAGCTGGCTAACCTATACTGGAACACCTATACCTGGCTAACCTATACTGGGGGCACCTATGCCTAGCTAACCTATACTGGTACGCCTATACTTGATTAACCTATACTGGGGGCACCTATAGCTGGCTAACCTATACTGGAACACCTATACCTGGCTAACCTATACTGGGGGCACCTATGCCTAGCTAACCTATACTGGTACGCCTATACTTGATTAACCTATACTGGGAGCACCTATAGCTGGCTAACCTATACTGGGGGCACTTATGCCATCCAAAGTTTCGCAAAGGGCCCCAGTGATTTCTAGTTATGCCCCTGGCGGGGACAAATGACAGGTGAGTTTTATGAGGCTATGATGTCACTGGGAAGGCGAGGTTACATACCAATATACAGCAATACAGCCCCCATTATCCGCAACTATATATTCTGCTATACTGTACCTCACTACAGGGCCTCTTTAAGATTTTGCCACTCATATTACTAAAGGTGACTACACAATCTAGAGGCTAGGTGCACACATAGGAGAAACACTAGCGTTTCGGTAAATGCTGCGTTTTTGCTGCTAATGGAAATCGATGGGGCCCAGGAAAAAACGCATATAAAGCCGCATATGCGTTTTCTATGCGTTTTCAAAGCTGCGTTTTTAAAAACGCTGGTTTTGTTGCATATTATATGCAGGAACGCTGCCAAAACGCACATAATGAAAGTCAATGGGAACACAATGGTATGCATTTTTTATGTGTTTTCCATGCTTTTTTTTTATATGCATTTTTCCCCAAAAATATTTTTTGGGGCTGTATTTTCGCTTCTTGTTGACTTCCAAGTGATTTGCATAAATGGAAATATAAAAGTGCATGGAAAACGCATACAAAACGCATATGTGTTTTGTATAAGCGAACCGCAAATGCATTAAAACACACACAAAATGCGTGGAAAAACCTCAGTAAAAACGCACACAATATTAACATAAAACATGGCGTAAAACGCAGCCTTTCACGCTATGTCATATGTGAACCCAGCCTGATTGTACAATTTTACCATTTCCTGTGCAGCAGGGCTGGATCATCCACAAGGCAATCCTAGGCAGTTGCCTAGGGCCTGGTGAGAGTTTGGGGCCTGGTGGATGCTAGCCCCCACCAAATCTAACTAAAAAATCCAGGTGACCATCAGTAGTGGGCAGAAACTGCTATCTTGCTATCTATCTGGCAAACTGAATCAGGAGCCCCCTGACTGAACACCCCCCCTCCGTCAATTACCTATGCTCTCTGCTGCTCCCGGGTCCCTTGTGGTACTAGCCGCAGCAGTAATTAACCTGTTCCGGCAGGCGGCGACGGCTACACAGTCCAGATACTCTTTCCACGCAGTCCTCCTACTTCTCTAAGACTCGGCGTGTGTTATGCGTAAACGCGTGCTGGGTCATTGAGAGGGAGGAGGACTGCGTGGAAAGAGTGCCCTGTGTAGCCACCGCCGCCTACCGGGACAGGTTAATTACTGCTGCAGCTAGTACCACAAGGGCCCCGGGGAGCAGAGCGAGCGGGGGAAGCAGGCAGAATATAGCAGGGTCGGTGGCCCTGGGGCAATTGCCCACTTTGCCTCTATGGCAGCGCCGGCCCTGCATCTTAATCCTTTTCTGCTGTGCAACCTGTATAATGTACTCCCAATCTGTTGCCCCTTTGCACACATGTGGTAAGATTCAGGGCCGGGCCGAGGCATAGGCTGGAGAGGCTCCAGGCTCCAGCCTCAGGGCGCAGTGTAGGAGGGGGCGCACAATTCATTCAGCTGTCATTCCTAATTGTGTATGAAGCAGAAATAAATAAGAAAAGGGGATACATGACAGTGACTACAAGCCAGATAACTAGATATTAAGGTGTTGGGGAGGTTGTGGGCCCTGTGGCCCTCTTAGTCTAATAGCAATCAGTGTGTGACGGCTGGGGTGGCAGGGATGGAGGGGCGCACTTTGGTGTCTCAGCCTTGGGTGCTGGAGGAACTTGTCCCGGCTCTGGTAAGATTGTACAAAATAAGCAGTGTATAGCATATGGCCTGTATGCCTTCAGATTCTATATTTAGACCTGTGCCTGGAATAGGGCGTCTTTTTTCTATTTTAATACATCCCACCTGAGACTGAGGGTAAATTGGGGTTAAGCTGTGTAAAGCTATTTATAGCGCTTGCTCTGATGTGCGTATGACGCTGCTCTGCTCATCGGGGGTGTATAATATGATTATACCGGAGCTGTGGCCTGCAGCCTTTCAGCGATAGTGACTCACGTATTGAGAGCTGCAGGATAAACAGAAATCGCATAATTAGACTTTATCACAAGTCAACTGGAAGGAAGAACATATGACAAGATGAAAGAAAGACAAGCAAAATAGCTGAAAAATATAGGTCAAACCGTCCGTGAACATAACTTCAGAGTTCCTCCACGCAACTCAGCTGTCACAGAAGACTGCAAAAACCAGGTTAAAGAGAACCTGTCGTGTTAAAATCAATGTCCAGTCAACAAACAGCAAGGATGACAAGAGGCCTGTCTGTGAGTGTACCGTACCATGTTTGATGATGGTGGTGGTGGGCAGGGACTGTGTGTGCAGTACTGGGGAGGCGGGGTTTGTGAGGGTGGGTCCCGGCAGCAGTGTCAAGGCCTGTTATACTAAGTATTGCCAGTCCTGGCAGAGTATCTTTGAAAATCCCTCCAGGACTCCCCATTGGTCTGTTAAAGGACCAATTAGAAGCTCTGGAGAGACTGTACACAATGCTCTGCTTGGGTTTGCTATACTTAAAGGACAACCGAGGTGGCATGTGACAGATAGACATGTTGTAAAGCGCCAAGCACACAAATAACTAGGCTGTGTTCCTTTTTTTCTTTCTCTGCCTGAAAAAGTTAAATATCAGGTATGCAATTGACAGTTTCTGCCTGGGTCAGGACCGGATCGGACTGGGTCAGACTATAGCACAACCCTCACTTGATAAGTAATTACAGCCATAAAACACTTTCCTGTCAGTGAATGGCTTCTGAGAGCTAAAAAGGGTGTATAATTCATAGATTTGAGCTCTGACATACTTCAATGATGGTGTCATTGAGAAGAGACAATAAAACAGTAAAAACTTAAAAAGTAGATTTGAATATAATTTAAAACTGTGGGACATCTAAAAAAGTCATTTTTAGGAGACTGAGGATAGATACAATTGTTTTTCTCATCACTTTATTTTCACCTCAGATGTCCTTTAACACGATTCGCTCAGCAACTGAAGATAACGGTGTGGGACATTTTCGAGGATACTGGTGTGGGCTTATCCAAATGTAAGAATGTATGGTTAATTAAGACTATTAAAATACATTTTTCGTTGTTATGTTTTTATCACACTTTTAACTCTTTGTGGAAATGGGGAAGCCCATTTCACCTTGGGAGGGGGGTGGTCAAAAGACCTATGAGGTCTTTTTGATAGATTACCCCTTGATTACCCCTTTCTTATTTGCGGTGCCTATCCGCCTTCCACTTCCCACTCCTCCATTTGCGCCTCACACGCACTTGTTTAGCACCTGGCGCATGTGACGTCACACACGCGCCACGTGATATATGCCGGCGGCATGTGAAGCACAACTGGCGCATGTGACGTCACACACGCGCCACATGATATATGCCGGCGGCATGTGAAGCACAAATGGAAGAGGCAGAAGCCAAAGACGGGTGGGCACAGCACAGTGTGCGACATAGGACAGGTAATGTAGAAATGCAAACAGGGGGCGCATTTATACACTAAGGCAGGGGTGTCAAACTCAAATACAAAGTGGGCCGATATTGTACACTGGGCCAACCTCAATGTCTACAGGCCACCTTCCTCCCTAATAAAGTTCCCAGGTATCTAATGGCCTCCCATCCAACCCCTATACAGTTCCCTGGTGTCTAGAGACCCCCACCCTCCCCTTTACAGTTCCCTAGTGTTTAGTGCTTTCCTCTACCTCCCCCATATGGCTTCCCTGGTGGTCTAGGTCTTAACCTTCAATATAGCTTTCCTGGTGATCTAGAGTGGGCCAAACATAATGCAAAGTGGGGAAACCACTTGAGGGCCAAATTGAATGGCTCTGAGGGCCAGATTTGGCCCGCAGGCCAGAGTTTGACATGAATGCACTAGGGTGAACAGCGATGGGGATTTTGTCACGTTAATCGCTCCTCGCGATTTTGCTCACCGTTACCGCCGTGCACCCGATCAACCATGACAGCCCGCCATCTTGCAGCATGTCTAATTGATACATGCGAAAAATTTGACCCAAAATTGGTTGTATCGTCAATTGGGCATGCTCTTGACAGCACAGATTTTCATCCAATTCGATAATAGTTATCGAATCGGATGGTCGATCAGCCGCCAAGTCGAGTAGTGTAGTTACCTTAACTTCTCACTATTTCTATCTATCCCTGAACTTTTAAGACGTTCTTTCTATTTGCTGGGCCTGTCTAATCTGCAGCTGTTTAATTTGGATCTTAGTGTTGCTCACTGAAGAGGTATAACATGATTAAGTTGAAACATTGGCCTGCAGCGCTGCGAGGGAACCGCCCCATGTTTAGGAGGCGCTTCGGGGCAGGCATGCTACAGAAAATATGGAGCACATAACCAGCGAAGAAAAAGCAAAATATAGACCACGAATATAGGTCAACCAATCCCTCATGCAAGATTACCCGGGAGCACTCTGAGGTCTGCTTATAAAAATGCTGCAAGATGATTGTGCTCTGCATATTGTTGAATCGTGCCGCTAAAAGTGAATGCAGGGGTGGAACCACTCGAAGCAGAATTCCACTAGTTAGGCACGAGTCTCATACACACCTGTTTAGCAACACCAAACTTGTGCTGCAGTGCTGTCAAAGCCGCAAATTACCCACTTCATCTGGCTCCCCCCATAAGTCAAAGTATCCATATTCTACTCTTGCCCCTTCAACAATGCTTTCCATAGGGTACAGGTGTCAAACTCTGGTCCTCGAGGCAGAGGCAGGACAAGGTCCTCCAGCACCCAAGGCTGAGACACCAAAGTGCGCCCCTCCATCCCTCCCACCCCAGCCGTCACACACTGATTTCTATTAGACTAAGAGGCGCTCCAGGGCCTTCAACCCCTTAATCTCTAGTTATCTGGCTTGCAGTCACTGCCATGTATCCCCTCTTAGTTATTTCTCTTGGCTTCAAACACAATAGGGGAATGATAGCTGAGTGAGTTGTGCACCCCCTTCTACACCTCGGCCTGGCACTGCCTCGAGGGCCATATCCATGCCAGTGTTAAGGATGGATTGAGGAATGGAGAAATGTGTTCTGCTCAATGGACCACTCCTTTCCTGTTTCAGTCTCATCAATTAATTTGAGCTGTGCCAAAAATGTGTGAGGACCTCAGCCCTTAAAGACTGGAGTTCCACATCCCAGCGATAGGCTTTTTCTTCACTGTTGAGCAGCTATTTCTAAAGGACTCTTTTTCATAATGCCTAACGTCAGGGCCAGTTCTAGACTTTTTGTCGCCTGAAAAAAAATACATTGAGGACGACCCCCCCCCTTCCCCGACGCTTGTGTGTAAATCCAGACACATTGGGCTTTGCTTTGCAGGCACCGGCACTACGCTTACCTCACTCTGCTGACTACAGTGACCCAGCAGCACGTAACACGTCACATGAGGCACCGCTGTAGCCATGGATACAGGATGCTGGATCATGGGTGGATGGAGATCCCATCGCTGGAATGCTGAGAGCAGGAGAGTGAAGCGGCGCTGCCATTCTAGGGAGGGGGACATTTTGGGAGGGGAGAAGCCTCTTGCTGCCCTCTAATTGTTGCTTCCCTGAAGCACGTGATTCACTTTGCTTCATGGAGGCCCCTGCCTAACCCTAACCTTCCTGCTCCCATCCCCATCCATGTAAAGCCTTCCTGATACCTAAATTCTTAGCATAGGAAATTTACCAGGAACTGGATGAATGGAGACAACTGTTTTTATTGAGCCATGTTCAGACAAGATGCAATGCAGAGCAGGTAATTACAGCCTAATTGCCTTTACACACTACATGTGCATCATCAGAGGCAATGTAATAGTGACACAAAGTGAAAGCACAATATATACACAGAGGACAGTTTTAGCATTTTATGTCTATATTGGCTGTTAGGCTGTCATTTCCTCTGCTCTGCATTGCATTTTGTCTGGACAAGGCTCAATAAACCACAGTCTCTATTCTGGATCTAGCGCCCGGTGACTCTCCTACGAACTGCAGCTGCGCCCGTCCAGACGGTGAAAGGTCTACATTGTCATCTAGTGCTGGTTCTTTCTTCCTTTGTCAGTGTTCTTACTGATGTCAAAGCCTAACCATCCCCTCTAATACAAACCCATTCATGTCGCCTAACCCTCCCTCCCATTATAAGTGGTTTCTTGACACCTAACCTGCTCCCAATGTAAACCCATCTCTAATGCCTATCCAAACCTATTCCTCAATGTAAACCCATTCTTGCCTAACCTAACCTACACCCCAATGTAACCCATCCATATAGCCTAGCCTAACCTGCCGTCAATGTAAAGCCATCCGTGATGCCTATTCTAACATACTACCCAACATAAACTTGTTCCTGCCTAACCTAACCTGTCCCGAATGTAAACCCATCCCTAGTGCCTACCCTAACCTACTACCCAACATAAACCTATTCCTGCCTAACCTCCCCCAATGTAAACCCATCCCTGATGCCTAACCTGAACTACGACCCATCATAAATCTTTTTCTTCGTAACCTAACCTTCCCTCAACGTAAACCCATCCCTAGTGCCTATCCTCATTTACTACCCAACATAAACCTATTCCTACCTAACCTGCCCCCAAAGTAACCCCATCCATATAACCTAGCCTAACCTACAATCCAACATAAACCTGTTCCTTCCTAACATCACCTGCCCACCCATGTAAAGCCAACCATGATGCCTAGCCTAACATACTACCCAGGACAGCCATCAGGGGGGTACAAGAGGGACAGTAGTATGGGGCCCAGGAAGGGTCTGGAGCCCAAACAGTGGCAGTGCCACTCGAGCCTCTGCTGGCAATTCTACTGTGGCATAACAGAAGTTGTGTGGTCATCTTCCTCTTCCCTGCTGTGTGATTGGTGAACATGCATCAGTGCAAGGGGGAGGGTGTTATGGGCGACAGGCAAGTTGCTTTGACTCTACCCCACATACCGTGGCTCTGCCTCCACACAATCTACCTATCAGTGAGGGGGGCCCTGTAGGCTTGCCAAGTATGGGGCCCACAAAATTCTGATGGCGGCCCTGATACTACCCAGCATAAGCCTATTGCATGGGCAACACGGTGGCATAGTGGTTAGCGCTCTCGCCTTGCACCACTGGCTGGGGTGGGAGGAATGGGGCGGCGCACTTTGGTGTCTCAGCCTTGGGTGCTGGAGGACCTTGCCCCAGCTCTGATGTCATGTAGTTACTCAGATTTAGGAATTGAACACACTCCCACCACCATGCTTCACTGTACGCAAGACACACTTGTCCTTGCACTCCTCACCTGGTTAGCATCTCAAATGATTGTCACCATGGGCAGCATGGTGGCCTAGTGGTTAACACTGTCACTCTGCAACACTGGGTCTCTGGTTGGAATCCCAGCCAGGTCAACATCTGCAAGGAGTTTGTATGTTCTCCCTGTGTTTGTGAGGTTTTCCCCCGGGCACTCCGGTTTCCTCCCACATCCCCAAAAATACAGATAAGTTAATTGGCTTCCCGCTAAATTGGCCCTAGACTATGATACATGCACAACATGATACATACATAGACATATGACTATGGTACGGACTAGATTGTGAGCCGCTCTAAAGGGACAGTTAGTGACAAGACAATATACTCTGTACAGCGCAGCATAATATGTCGGCGCTATATAAATGCTAAAATAAACAACTAAATATTGCTTCCTAACCTAACCTGCCCCCAATGTAAACACATCCCTAATGCCTATCATATCCTAACCAACATAAACCTATTCCTTCCTAATCAAACCCTGATGCCTGATGCCTATCCTAACCAGCCCCCAATGTAACCCCATCCATGGCAACCATCCTGCCCACTATGTAAACCCATCCCTGCCCTGTTCACCAGGGCCCCAAACTCTCACCAGGCCCTAGGCAACGGCCTAGGCTAGGCCTTGTGGATGATCCGGCTCTGCTCATACCCTTTGAATCCATAAAAGAGCATAATACAAAACGGATCGCTTTCTTCTAAGCACGCATTGTCTTGAAATATCATTTGGTGACTCCTGCAGCGAAATATTACTGACGTCTATTGAGCCAGTGAATGAATCAGCCCACTGCTGTCCACCAAAATACGAGACTTCAGTTTTCTGGGTGGAACTGGCCTTTTAGACCCCTCAGATGAGCCAGGGACAGGAGGCTGTGAACGTCCTAGAAAACAATGATTTCCAGTCAAGCTAAAATCTACAGAGCCAGCAGCAAACACATTCATAGCAGATGAGCTCATAATAAGAATGCACATAACAATAGATAAAAAAGCAGAATGTCATAAACCTCCACCAGTCACATACCTGCCATTAACACTGACAATAGAACAGAACATGGTGCCCTTCATGCCTAAAAGCTGCAAGCCACCCACAGGTAGGAGACACTAGCCGTCCAGACTGCCTAGCTGTGGCCTGATCAGACCTTGAGGTCGGCTTCAGACTGTATTGGTGGCAGTGTTGCCCCGGGCCGCACCGCCAAAAACAGGCCTCCAGGGATTAATGCGTTCGTATGCAGTAGCCCCCTTCTGGCCAGGATCCAAACAGGAAGTGCTTGCGGTCACTTCCTGTTTTAGAGATACAGAAGTGTGCGGAAGCGTATTGTAAAAATATGCTTCCGCGTATGCGCGCCACAACGTCATAATGCCAATCTAGTGGCAAACCCTGCATTGCCATAGACTTACAAGACTTCCTGTTCGCCACAGAGGTCGCGGGGTAACGCCGGTTTGTCCACGCGATAGATTGGTGACTTCCGGCGCACCGCACGCTGTATGACAGCACCCATAGCCTTTCATTAGCATATCGGTGTGGTACGGTAAAATGATCCACTGCACCGCACCAGTGTGAAAGAACCCTCAAGTAAACCTGAACTCAGAACTTCCTCTCTGCTCTAAAAGATGAGCAACAGCACAATCACCTTTAGGCTTCTTGCACACCAAGACGTTACATTAGGTGGCACGTTAAGGTCGCATAACGTGCACCTAACACAACGTATGGTGCTGCAAGAGAGGACGGTAGAGTGAGCCGCGTTAGGCGGCTCTATCCCTATAAGGTCTCCCAGAGTGGCGCTGATTGGCCGGCGGGACCACGTGATGCGGAGCGAGACACTCCGCATCACGTGGTCCCGCCGGCCAATCAGCGGCCGCCAGTGCAGTGAATATTAAGTAGCCATGTGCGCGGCTACTGTAGCTGGCTCTCCCCGCCTCCTCTCCGCCCCCCACTGCGCATGTGCAAACAGTCTAACGCGGCTATAGCCGCTCCAACGCCGTAGCATGCTGCACTTTGCACAGAACGTGCAGCGTTACATGTAACGCAACGTGGGCTGTGTGAACAGCCCACTTGTGTTACATTGCTGTGCGTTGGGGGAGCGTTACAGGCGCACTAACGTGCGCCTGTAACGTCCCTGTGTGTAAGCAGCCTTAAAGGAAAACATTTCCTTGTTACAGCTTCTAGAACTCCTACTGAGATTCTGCAGAGTGTTTACTTCCTGGTATCCTGGGAGCACAGAAAGGGTTATCCTCCTGTGTTTACATATTAGCTCAGACAGCAGACAGCTCAAATTACACTAGCTGATAACTTGCTGAGAAGGGAGAATTAGACAAGCTGTTCTCTATAAACGCACACAGGGTACATTTTCTGTGTTTTCCTTGTATTCTGTGCAAGAGTTCAGGTCTGCCTTAAAGGGTACCCGAGGTGAAAGTGATATGGAGGCTGCCATATTAATTACCTTCTAAACAATAAAGATTGCCTGGCTGTCCTGCTAATCATCTACCTCTAATACCATTAGCTATAGACCCTGAACAAGCATGCAGATTAGCTGTTTCTGACAAAACTGTGAATGGATTAGCTGCATGCCTGTTGCAGGTGTTTCAGCCCACTGGTTATGTCACTATTATCAGCAAGACAGCCAGGTAACTGGTAATGTTGAAGGAAATACATATGGCAGCCTCCATATAACTCTTGCTTCAGGTTCTCATTAGGACTCTTTCATAGTGTGACGTTAAAGTCGCATGTTAGAAAAATGTTCCAACGCAGACTAACGCACAGCAATGCAAAGTCTGTGCGACATTCACAGTGCACACGTTGCGTTGTGTGTAACGTGTAGCAATATTTAGAAAGTGCTGCATGCTGTGCATTTAGTAATACATTTGCTGCGTTATGTGTGTTGCACATGCTCAGTAATGTTTTTTTTTTTTTTACATGTAACGCATGCGCCGTTTTCGTTCCATCACTGTGCGATGAAAACGGCGCACCAAACGCAGGGCTAAATAATGTACTATAACGTCAAAGTTATAGTCTTTCAATGCGTTGCATTAGGGGCACGTTATACGACCTTAGCGTCGCATCAAACGCAACGTCCCACTGTGAAAGAGGCCTAAAGTAAGCAATAGGACAGTATCGCTTTTTAACTAGCCTATGGACATTTTTGTTTTAATTTTCTCCCAAAATGTTATTCTCTGTTTGCTCTATTTTTAGAGTCCTCATTGCTGCTATCAGACACCAATTGCTGCCTTAAAAAAAAAAAAAAAGTTCAGGTCTTGAGAGATTCACTTCAAGCTTCCCCTGTGTGTTATCTCTTGTTCAAACAACTCTCTCCACCTCTTAAGGTGGACATCCGCTGTAAATTACAAAGTGAAAAAGAGACAGAACGACACTTGGGTCCATTCACATTTGAAAATGGCAAAACGCTAGCGTTTAGTGTTAGCGGTTTTCGCGGGTGATTTTACCGTGATTATCGTGGTAAAATTACTGTACAAATAATTGGTGTTTGATGAGCGATCGCGATTTGGCTTCAGTAGCATGCTAATCTCGATTGCTCCCGAATCGCCGAAAAATGCTGCATGTAAGGGGTTTTGCCGTTAATCGGAAAACGCCCGTGATCGGTGGCAATCGTGCCAGTGGGATCACTGCCCTGTACATAATAAGCACTAGCGCTTCAGGAATAAGCGTGAATCACCCGCTAACCGCCCAAGTGAGAACGGGTCCTTATTACTGTTCCCTCTGTTTTTTATTATTATTTATCCAGGTGAATGTGTGAAGATAGCATCTGTGGCTTCTCTAAACTCTTTGATGAACAGTGTCCTATCTCTCCTCAGCCCCCCACCTGCTGATGAAAGCTTTTGCTTGCTCTCTGTTAATGTGTGCAATAAAATAATGGCATCAGTCCTGCCTGGAAGGTCTGCGGTCTGGCAGGCCTCGTAAGTAGGTTAATAAAGGCCTCTGCTAAACTTTTAAATGTAAAAAGAAGAGGTAAAATTGAAGTTTTTTTTAATTAATTTGCCACATTGCTGGCATGCATTTTTAATGTGTTATTGAAATGCCCTTTGTGCTAAAAATGGCGCTTCGTTCACGTTAAAACTGATGGCCACTGGCCAGACGTCTCGGAAAACAGCAGCGGGCCTGAATAAGCATTCCTCCTTTGTAACTGTCTGTGACAGACCTAAGGGTTACTGGGCTGACTATGTGGCACTCCGTTCCACGTTATGAATTTACTAGTCAGTCTGGAAATAAAAGTTGTGTACAGCGGAATCTCCAGAGAGGAGAATCCATCCATCTGTATTACATCTGTAGAGGCCAGCCATCCAAGCACGCGTGTTTATGGAAAGATCTTTTACAAGGCGCATCCTTCAGTGGTCACGTCATGGCCTGGGCTTCCTATTAGGGTTCTGCTACAATGGCAATTTCGCTGTTGGGAGGTGGAAACCAATGAAGATTAGTATGGCCTGTTGTGTCGGGTCTGGGGAGCGGAGTTCACAATTATATCGGGAAAGTGTAGAGTCAATGTTATATTTTATTGGCTACCATAGCCAGCTCTCCAGACTTCTCAGTCTCTTCCACAGTATGGAATATTAGTACAACAGACACGCCAAGAAGTTTAAAACACAGAGGTAGTAGTGGACTTACCTCCTTATAGATGACTTGATTTGGTTGTTTTCAAATTAAAATCCCTTTATTATATACTTCAGCGTGTGATGCGTTTCACAGGTATAATCCGCTTCATCAGGCAAAATCGAGGAGTAACTGAAACGACTTCTGTAAGAAGCCAGATAAACGAGCAGGACGAGCACCGATAAAAATGGCACCACCATAGGCGGCAATAGTAAAAGTCATGATTAGCGGCAAGGAAGGTAAATTATGGTGCCCACCATAATTTAACTTCCTTGCCAATAATCGTGGCTTTTACTTTTGCCGCCTATGGCAGCAGCGAGTAGCTACAATTAGGCAGGGGGTAGTTAAAGGGAACCTGAAGTGAATACAATTATTTAAAATAAACACATGACGTAGCTGCACATGAATATGACATACTAACCTCACCATCAGTTCCTCTCAGAAACTCACCATTTTCTTCTTACAGTGATCCCTTCCAGTTCTGACAATATTTTGTCAGACCTGAAATATACCAGTTGCTGTCAGTTATATATCAGCAGCTGTCAGTTACAACTGAATGTGCAAGGTAATGTCCATGTTTCCCTATGGCTCAGGTGGGTGATATTATAGTATAACAGTGTGCTGACCAGGAAGCTGTTATGGGGTAATGGCCATTTTTAAAATGGAGGACGAAAAATTCCATTGATCACAGTGGACAAACAGGATGCAGGAGAGGAGAAAGAGATTGAGGAGTAGACTACACAGGAGGTAAGTATGACCTGTGTATGGTTATTCTGACTTTTTCAGTTCAGGTTCTCTTTAAGGTTAGGCATGGGGGTGGAGGGGTTAGGGTTAGGCAGCAGACATGGAGTGGTTAGGGTTAGGCAGTGGGTGTGGACTGGTTAGGGTTAGGCACCTGGGGGTGTCTTAGGTTTAGACAGCCGGGTGGAGAGGTTAGGCATAGGTAGAGGGCGGGTTCAGTGAGTAGGCAGGGGTGTAGTTATACGTTACCTGGTCCCAGCGATCATTTCTGCTCCACTTCCTAGTTAGTTTTCAGCTGTCCTGCAGACAGCCAATCACCATGTGGCTCCAGTCTCTGCATGGTGATTGGCTGGCTGCAGCGCTTTTTAGAAATGTCCTAAAAAAAAGTTACATAATGTTAGTAGCACACTGTCATTACTGGCATCACCCTGCACCACTATTTCTAAATGTATCCCCGGGGCCAGCCTTATTATCACCGCTTGTGTGTAGAGGCCTACTTAATCTTGTCTCCTTTACACAGATGGTGATATCTCCAAAACCGGACTTCCATCAATCCATTAAAACCTACCCAAACCCACTCAAAACAGAACTATTTTTGGAGCCGCCGTGACCCCTTCAGTCAACAGAAGTTGGTCTAGCGCCTGGAAAAAGCGAGGCCGCTGGCAGACTCGCACGATATTTACAGAGGATATAGGTTCAGACCACAAAATGGCCTCTTCCACTTTGTGGCGATTAGCACACATTAAAACGCTCGCGGGCCTCCTGTCTCCTCACAGTGGATCTCACTGTTTAAACCACATCTGAAAGGCCCGAGAGGGCGACTGAAAATATACAGATGTATTTTATTTTCCAGGTCTTTAAAAGATTCGCCTCAGACAAGGGGATGTGGAAATTTTTCCACAGGAATATGTGCAGGAGCCCGTGTTTAAATAGCATTGTTGTCACAGGCATTCCTGGCCGGAACTCATCAGGAGTCAGACTAAATATTTATGTGGGCCGGAGGCATTACGTAACGTCACACATCCCCATCCTTCTCTCTGAGTTCCATCTCCTTACTAATTCCCCAAGTATGAAAATACAGGGAAGTGAAAAGGAATATTGTGGAGGAAGGTTATCCAGGAATCAATCCCGCTGTCTAGGCTGAAATAATGTTGCCTTTTAAAGGACACCTGAAGTGAGAGGGAGATGGAGCCTGTCATATTTATTTATTTTTAAAGGACTTCCGATGTGACATGTGACATGATGAGATAGACGTGTGTATGTACAGAGAACCCAGCAAGCTCATGGTGAACCAGAACTTCTAGGAGTGTGTAAAGGGCTACAATGAACCCAAAAGCCCTCTTACTAAAATGCTATGGAAAACAAAAGTATGCTTTCTTAAAACAGAAAGTATTCAGGTTGGAGTGGACTCTGAGATGTCTCCCAGTGCAATGATGCTGAAATATGCAAATTATCCATTGTTGTCCCTGGAACCTAGCCACACCTCCAGATCCGCTGGAATACAATGATGTGTCAGCTTATTAATGTTACAGAGCCACAACAATCCAACATGCATACAGAATGTTTCGGATTGATTCATCCTTATCAGTGCATGGCATGGATTAATGTGGCTCTATGGGGTAGGACTTGAAACACCCAGAGTTACAGAGAACCCAGCAAGCTCATGGTGAACCAGAACTCCTAGTAGTGTAAGGGGCTACAAAGGACCAAAAGCCCTCTTACTAAAATGCTATGGAAAACAAAAGTTTTCTGTCTTAAAACAGAAAGAATTTGCGATAATTCAGGTTGGAGTGATCTCTGAGATGTCTCCCAGTGCATCACTGCTGAAATATGCAACTTATCTATTATTGTCCCTGCAAGCCTGCAATGTATATGTACAGTGCCAAGCACACAAATAACTATGTTGTGTTCCTTTTTTTCTTTCTCTGACTGAAAGAGTTAAACATCAGGTATGCAAGTGACAGTTTCTGTCTGGGTCAGACTATAGTGTAAAGGTCCGTACACACGCCGGACTTTAGGCAACGACGGGTCCGTCGTTGCCTCCCGCTGGGTGGGCGTGCCAGCGACAGTCCGGCGTGTGTACGCTCTGTCGTCAGACTGATATGGCTGTTTCTGAGCGATCCGCCGGGCGGATCGCTCAGAAACAGCCGTATCAGTCTGACGACAGAGCGTACACACGCCGGACTGTCGCTGGCACGCCCACCCAGCGGGAGGCAACGACGGACCCGTCGTTGCCTAAAGTCCGGCGTGTGTACGGACCTTTACCCTCACTGATAAAGAATTGCAGCCATAAACACTTTCCTTACTGTAAATGGCTTCTGGGAGCAGGAAAGAGATTAAAAAAGGGGTCACTAGTTCATAGGTTTTAGCTCTGGCATACTTCAATAAATGTGTCATTGAGAAGAGGCCATGAAACAGTAAAAACTTAAAAAGTAGATTTAAATATAAAATAAAACTATGGGATAACTTAAAAAAGGTCATTTTGAGAAAAGGAGTGTATTTTGAGAAAAGGAGTGTAGGTACAATTGTTTATCTCATTAGTTTATTTTCACCTTGGAGGTCCTTTAAACAATGCACTTTGCCTGGCTGCCCTGCTGATCCTCTGCCTTTAAACATCAGACATTTGACTTAAAGCAACCCTGGACTGAAGAACAAAAGTCCAAATAAACATACACGTCATACTTACCTCCCGTTTAGTCTACTCCTCAATCTCTTTCTCCTCACCAGCGTCCACTGTGATCAAAGGAATTCTCCGTCCTCCATCTTGAAAATGGCCATTACCCCATAACAGCTTCCTGGTCAGCACACTGTTAAACTGTAATATCACCCACTTGAGCCATAGGTAATAATGGACATTAACTTGCACATCAGTTGTCCTTTCAGTTATAACTGACAGCAACTGATATACAACTGACAGCAACTGGTATACAGTATTTCAGTTCTGGCAAAATCTTGTCAGAACTGGAAGGATTCATTGTTAGAAGAAAATGGTGAGCTTCTGAGAGGAACTGACGGTGAGGTAAGTATGTTACATTAATTCATCATGTGTTCATTTTATCCACTTTAGGACCATAGGCTTAACTTAAAAATGTCACCATGTAATAAATGTCAGAATGTAAATAAGGGATTTAAAAGATTTTACAATGGGCAAACACTGATTAAATCATTTATACATAATTATTGTAAAAATGAAGCACTTTTTTATTACATTATTTTCACTGGAGTTCCTCTTTAAGGGCTGGGACAACCTTTATATTAATGCTATTTGATTGCTAGAAATAAATTAAATATACATTGTGATATTCTGGGGGTTTTAACTCATTGGTAGAGTAGGTCAGCAGCATAAAGGGTCACAACATACCAGACAGTGAGTCTTCTTGGGGTAAAAATAAAACAATACAGCTTTATTGTCAGTCACAATAATGTCCAGAAACAGCAACAAAATAAACCACTCTTGGTATTCAGTGATCACATTGTAGGCACAGCACTAAATATACAAGCTTCTGCAGCCACACTGGCTCCTGAGGGACACCCTGCCACGGGCTTAATGGCAGTCTTGGGCCACTCACCTATCCAGGCTTCTCCTGGATACTCGGTACTGGAGACCAACTCCCCTCCAGCACCTCACACAGGTGGCAGTCTTGGGCCACTCACCTATCCAGGCTTCTCCTGGATACTCGGTACTGGAGACCAACTCCCCTCCAGCACCTCACACAGGTAGCAGTCTTGGGCCACTCACCTATCCAGGCTTCTCCTGGATACTCGGTACTGGAGACCAACTCCCCTCCAGCACCTCACACAGGTGGCAGTCTTGGGCCACTCACCTATCCAGGCTTCTCCTGGATACTCGGTACTGGAGACCAACTCCCCTCCAGCACCTCACACAGGTGGCAGTCTTGGGCCACTCACCTATCCAGGCTTCTCCTGAATACTCGGTACTGGAGACCAACCACCCTCCAGCACCTCACACAGGTGGCAGTCTTGGGCCACTCACCTATCCAGGCTTCTCCTGGATACTCGGTACTGGAGACCAACTCCCCTCCAGCACCTCACACAGGTGGCAGTCTTGGGCCACTCACCTATCCAGGCTTCTCCTGAATACTCGGTACTGGAGACCAACTCCCCTCCAGCACCTCACACAGGTGGCAGTCTTGGGCCACTCACCTATCCAGGCTTCTCCTGAATACTCGGTACTGGAGACCAACCACCCTCCAGCACCTCACACAGGTGGCAGTCTTGGGCCACTCACCTATCCAGGCTTCTCCTGGATACTCGGTACTGGAGACCAACTCCCCTCCAGCACCTCACACAGGTGGCAGTCTTGGGCCACTCACCTATCCAGGCTTCTCCTGGATACTCGGTACTGGAGACCAACTCCCCTCCAGCACCTCACACAGGTGGCAGTCTTGGGCCACTCACCTATCCAGGCTTCTCCTGGATACTCGGTACTGGAGACCAACCCCCCTCCAGCACCTCACACAGGTGGCAGTCTTGGGCCACTCACCTATCCAGGCTTCTTCTTTATACTCAGTAGGCCCATTGCATAGTGAGTGCTGCAGCCTCTTATGCAAATTCAAACAGGTGAATTAATTAACCCCCTCTCTGCCAGACTTAGGCCTGGACTTGGTGGAGTGGCGTGTAAGGCTCACCCTCCTCCCAATACACGCCAGCCCTGGATCCGAAACGAATCTACAGTATAATGTTGTTGCTAACTTGCACCAACAGTCGTTATCCAGGACTTTTTCCTTCAACTCCAGGCCAGAACCAAGCAGACATCTGCTCTGACCATCACAATACAGAAATCCATTGGAAGAACATATGTATTCGCTTACATTGATGCGGTTTATACTATACAACTGCCTTTGGATGATCTCATAGCCTATCCATGCTAGAGTAGCGATCGGCGGCTTATAGACGTCAGATCTATCACAAAGAGAAGATTCCATCCAAGAGGTAGAAATGTCCTGCAGGGATTAGGTGCTCGAGAGAGGACAAGCACGGCGAGAATGAGCAGAGCTCCTTGTATCGGATCACGTTCTCTAGAGCTAGGAAATTCGCATACTTCTGCTACCACATCACGCCTGTACATTCAATTATGTTGGCCTCTGGCCTCGTCTATGCAAATGTACTGGGATGATTAAATGCATTCCGTCAGGCCAACTGTAAAAGTATACATCTAGGATTTATCAAAAGAGCTAAACCCAGACAGGCTTGAAAAAAAAACAACTGAATACAGAGGGATTCACTGCAAAAAAAAGGCCTAAAAACAAGAAATGACACCTCTGGAAGCTGTGACGGATTTAGGGGAATTTTGGTGACTTGTGAGATAAAATATTTAGCTTATTTAGAAGAGATCATGTGTGTCTGCACACTATGGATCAGCGAATCTTTCTTTTCCCCGATTTTTGGTAATGAACGGAACAATCGCCACACTAACACAGGAGCTTAAAGTGGTAAGAATTTTTTTTCTAAAACAATTAGATATTTACCTCAGTAGGGGGAACACAGGGTTTTTTTGATTTATAGGAGGCGGCCCGGTTCACACTGGCTCTAAAAAAATGGTCCAGTCATGGATCATAACGGATGTGAATGGATCCAATGTTAAAGAGAAACTCCGACCAAGAATTGAACTTTATCCCAATCAGTAGCTGATACCCCCTTTTACATGAGAAATCTATTCCTTTTCACAAAACAGACCATTAGGGATCGCTGTATATTGCGGTGAAACCCCTCCCACAAAGAAATTCACACAAAGAGTACGTACTCCTGGCAGTTTCCTGTCTGAAGCTTGCTGCATTGTGGGAAATAGCTGTTTACAGCTGTTTCCAACCGCCAAAAAAAAAACATGCAGCAGCTACATCACCTGCCAGCAGTAAAAATGGCACCATGTAATAAATGTCAGAATGTAAATCAGGGATTTAAAAGATTTTACAATGGGCAAACACTGACTAAATCATTTATATATAATTATTGTAAAAATTAAGCACTTTTTTTATTACATTATTTTCACTGGAGTTCCTCTTTAACCAACGGATCCAATGTTAGCCTTGGTCTGTTCAAACGGATCCGTTCTGCATGATCCGCTGAACGGACCGCAAGTTTGCTGCTTCAGTGATCTTTCTGCACCGCGGAGCACGGAGCCCAGCGGGACGGAAACAGACACTGATGCACTGCATTGGAGGCAATGAAAAACGGATCCTGAAAACACACTGGCTAGAAAACGGGCCGTTCTAGCCAACACTTTGGTGATGTGGGTCTGGGGGGGATATGGGGAAACGGAACTGAAGAAAACAGAACATTTCAAATGAAAATCGGAACCATTTTCACGGATCCATATCACTGAAAGTGCCAGAGTAAACCAGCCCTAAAGGATTTGTGTTCTATAATATAAACAAAAGTGGTATCTTACCTCTTCAGATGAATTACATCAAATTGTTGGAAAAGATTTTTAGGCCTAGTTTACATTGCGTTTTTGAGCCAAAAGGATCCGATGAGCGGATCCGGTCTCCGCTTCACCAGATCCGGATGGCTCTGTCCGCGGCCCGGTTCACATATTGAAAACTGATCTGATCAATGATTGATCAGAACCGTTTTTACTCAGCAATACATACCTTATCTTCATAGGCAGCCGGCGGTAAAGGCTTTCTCTTCTTCCGCTGTGACTACACAGTGCGTCATGTGACTAGTCACATGACGCGGAAGAAGACGGAAGCCTCTACCGCTGGCTGCTACGGTAGATTAGGTATGTATAAACCTTCCCTCACACACCCACCCACCCGACTGCTGCACCCTCCCTCACCCTCCCGTCGCTCAGGTTCGCGTCAACACATGCCCCCATCCCCCGTGGAACGGTTCGTTTCTTCATTAGTGTGAATAAATGTTCCGTTTTCCATTGCCCCAATGCTGCTGTATTTTTTGTCCGGATTAGTTCCGCTAAGCAGAACAGTCTTTCACATCCGTTATGTTTGTACATTATACGTTCCGGTTCCGATCCGGAAAAAAACAATAATGTGAACCGGGCCTTATTCAGAATGATAAAATTGTTGACAATGCGTTTCACAGGTCTTTGCCTGCTTCCTCGGGTCAATAACCAGACCAGAGGAAAAGGGCAAAGACCTGTACAATGCATTGTTAGCAGTTTCATCATTTTCAATAAACATCTCTTTTCCTATAATTTGATGTAATTCATCTGAAGAGGTAAGATAGCTCTCTGTTTATATTAAAGAGGAACTTCAGCCTAAACAAACATACTGTCATTAAGTTACAGTCAGGGCCGGCCCGCTCATGAGGCGGGGTGAAACTTTTGCCTCAGGCGGCAAATTTCTAGGGGCGGCATCCGCCCGTCGGAGGGTGCGGGGAGCCAGCCGCCCAGCTGGAGGGGTAGCGGGCAGGACGGGGGTATTGGGCCTAGCGGCGGGGAGGGGGGTCGGACCCCCCCCCTCCCTCGCCTGGGTCCCCGTCCTCCGCTCCCCTCCAGCCTTAAATAGATCTGAACTAGCGCAACTCGTAAGAGGCAGTGGGCGGGGAGGACTCACCTCTTCCTCGCTCGATCCAGCGTGCGCTCCACTGACGTCACTTCCTGCACGCCGCCACTGTATTGTAAATGGACGGCGCTGCAGGAAGGGACGTCAGTGGAGCGCACGCTGGATCGAGCGAGGAAGAGGTGAGTCCTCCACGCCCACTGCCTCTTACGAGTTGCGCTAGACAGTTCGGATGTATTTAAGGCTGGAGGGGAGCGGAGGACGGGGACCCAGGCGAGGGAGGGGGGGGTCCGACCCCCCTCCCCGCCGCTAGGCCCAATACCCCCGCCCTGCCCGCTACCCCTCCAGCTCGGCGGCGCCCGCCCCCCCCCCCCCCCCCACGGGGGGGGGGGGGGGGGGGCAGCGGCAGCAATAATTTTTTTTAAAATTTGCCTCAGGCGGCAAAAAGTCTAGGGCCGGCCCTGGTTACAGTACATTAGTTATTTTCATTAAAATAGATAGGTAATATAATCTCTTACCCACCCTGTTTTAAAAGAACAGGAAAATGTTTGATTTCATGAGGGCAGCCATCTTTTTTGGTTGAAAGGAGGTGACAGGGAGTGTAAGACAAAGTTCCAACTGTCCTGTGTGCTGATCACCCCTCCCAGTTGCTAGGCAACGTGAATAACAACATAGGAAATCCCATCATGCTTTGCACAGCATCAGGGAAAAAAGGCCCGGGCAGTTTTCTTTGATGGGTGGAGCTTAGCTAAAAATGCAGCAAAAATGATGCTTTGGTAAGAAAAACAAAGTTGCTGTGAAACTGTTAAAGAAACACCAAGCCTTTTCAGTTCAGCCAGGAAAAAAGGGAGGTTTCCAGCCTGTAGTGGAGAGGTCGCGCAGGATCGGGGGAAGCCTCTGGTTTATCCGCACGCTTTCCCTACTGACGTGAATATATTACTTTTTTTATAAAAAGTTACAGATTTACTGTAACATGTTTCTAACATGACTCATGGGGCTTGATTCACAAAATGGTGCTAACTGTTAGCACACTGTGAAAAGTGGTTTGCGTGATAACGGTTATCGCGTGCAAAAATCCGCGTCCGCGCGTTAACGTAAATTTTTTGAGCATTAACGGTCACGTTTGCGCATTGAATTCGTATTGTCGCACGAACCCGACCATTAACGTGTGAAAAAATTGCGTGAATTTTCGCCCGCAATACTCATTTTTCGCATGAAAACGCGCTAACAACAGTGCTAACAGTTAGTACCGTTTTGTGAATCAAGCCACTAGCATGAGCTATGATAAACGTGTGTTTGTAGTATTAATCTTGATTTGGACTTTCCTGAAGTCCCATAGTCTTATTTGATTTCACATGTTAAAACTTTTGATTTGTAGAACACACCGTGTCGCTGGTTTCTATTCCATTTATTTATGTTTAATGAGTTACTAAACATAAAGAATGACTCACTAAATGATTATTCTGACTCAGGTATCAGGTTTATGCTGGATACACACCATGCGTTTCCGCGTTCGATGCGGCCGTCGATACGCGTCGATTCGATTATTTCCGACATGTACGATTCAAGCTTCGATGGATCGTTAGGTCGATTTGCCATACTTTACATGGCATTCGACCTAAAAATCATCGAAATTCGTACGAAAATGTTCGTAAATAATCGAATCGACACGTATCGACGGCCGCGTGCGACGCGGAAACTCATGGTGTGTATCCAGCAATAGAATAAGCAATGAATGGCTGAAGAGAGACTCATATTCATAGCACGGAATTATCAACAGGGGCATTGCTAAGATCTCAGATCCTTTGGATGAAGCCCCCTTCTCCCGAACAACAAAAATAAGCCCCGCTACCATACATACAGCCTTATGAGATGGAATAATATAGACAGTGTATGTACAATTTACACACCAGCTACTTCTACCATTTTAGATCACAATTCAGCAAGCATATCCACTAGACAAAAATTAGACAGCGTGTCTTCCAGAATAAAATAATTGGCCAGCATGTACCCCAAAGCAACATAATTAGGCAGTGTGTCCCCTCAAACAACATAATTAGGCAGCATATTCCCTCAAAACAATTTAAAGCGGAACTCCAGCGTAAGTTAAAGTTAGTGTCGGGGACACTAACTCTATATGTTATGATGCATTACGATTGCAGCAAATTTATTTACTGACCTGCTTGTCCTCGCTACTCAATATAAGGCAAAGGCCCCATCATTGAATAATGGCGTGGCTTTTTTTGATGGAGGCTGTGTTACCACTTCCACAGTCCAGCCTCCAGCTCCGTAGCGCCCCCCTATCCCAAGAGGAGTTTAATGAGATTACCCCGCAGTCACAGTGCTGGCTCCCAGCTGTTTGGGGTTTACAGGCTGCCTGATTATGTTATTTGGGTGACACTCTGCCTAATTAAAGCAGAGTTCTCCAGCGTAAGTTAAAGTTAGTGTTATAATGCATTACAATAGCTGCAGTTGTATTTACTGACCAGTTTGTCCAGGCTACACAGTATAAGACAAAGGCCCCACTCCCGTTTTTTTCTGAAGGGGGGCTTATCTCCTCCACAGCCCAGCCTCCAGCTCTGTAGCCCGCTCCCCTAATCCTGTAACAGATTGGACTGATCTTTTCCTCAGGGTGGCTAAAGCATCCAACAAGATTCTCCTTGAAGAGAAAAGCTACAAAATATTTCATGAGTGGTATAAAACCGCCAAAGCCTAAATGGGATATTTCCCCATGTATCGCCACAGTGTTTCCACTGCAATTCACCCGACCCGATCCGCTGTTGGTGGTCTTGCAGTACAGGACTCGCACTTTGATCAGATTTCTATTACTAGAGGCACCACAATTCCTTTATAGCCCTGGACGGGGTTTGTTCTGCCAAAAAACGACTCAACTAAAATAAGAACCAAAATATTCTTGCTACTCTGTTCTCTGCAGACGATAAATGCTTAAAGGGGCACTATGGCGAAACATTTTAAAAATGTGCAAACATAACCAAATAAGAAATACGTTCTTTCCGGAGTAAAATGAGCCATAAATGACTTTTCTCCTATGTTGCTGTCACTTACAGTAGGTAGTAGAAATCTGACAGAAGCGACAGGTTTTGGACTAGTCCATCTCTTCATAGGGGATTCTTAGCATGACCTTTATTCTTTATAAAGATATTCCCTAAAAAGGATTTAAACAATGATGCTGGCCAGCTTCCCAGCTCGCTACACAGTTTTTTGGCAGTTGGACGGAGCAACTGCCATTCACTAAGTGCTTTTGAAAATAAATAAATCCCTGAGAATCCCCCATGAAGAGATAAACTAGTCCAAAACCTGTCGCTTCTGTCAGATTTCTACTACCTACTGTAAGTGACAGCAACATAGGAGAAAAGTCATTTATGGCTCATTTTACTGTAGAAAAAAATTACTTTTTATTTGTATGTGTTTGCACATATTTTAAATTTTAACATTTTTCGCCGTAGTGCCCCTTTAAAGAGCATCTGTAACCTACAAAAAAAAACCCTCTGGGAGATACTTACCTCGGGAGGGGGAAGCCTCAGGGCCCCAATGAGGCTTCCCCATCCTCTATACCCTGGAGGATCCAGGGTTGGCTCCCCCAAACAACTTCACCCACAAGAGCTGACAAGTACTGCTCAGGCACAGCAATATTTACCTACCACAATCCAGCGCAGGCGCAGTAGGGGTTCTCCGTTCCGGTTTAGGTGGTAATAGCCAAGCCTGACCGAGTCCGCTGTACTGTGCAGGTGACTTGCGTTTGTGCAGTAGAGCGGACCTGATCAGGCTCCGCTATTTCCACCCGAGCCGGAACGGAGAGCTGCTACTGCGCCTGCGCTGGATCACGGTAGGTAAATATTTACCTCTCCACTATTCAGGGATTGCATCGCTGGATTGTGGAGGAGGATGGGGGAAGCCTCGTTAGGATCCAGAGACTTTCCCCTCCCAAGGTAAGTATCCCCCAGAGGGGTTTCTTTTTTGTTACAGGTTTGCTTTACAGGACTGAAGTAAGAAGAATGGGGGCTGCCATATTTATTTCCCTTTAAGCAATACCAGTTCCCTGGCTGTCCTGCTGATCCTCTCCCTCTAATACAAGCGTGCAGCAGATCAGGTGTCCCTGACTAATGTCAGATCTGACTAGGTTATCTACATGCTTGTTCCTGGTTTTAGTCAGATACTACTGCAGCCAAATAGATCAGCAAGGCTGCCGTGGTATTGTTTAAAGGGAAATAAATATCACCTATGGAGAGGGAACGCTCTGGATCCCATAGAGCCTTCCCTGTCCTCACTTCGTGCCATTGTTCCTGCGCTGTCCTGCCGGCAAAGCTTTGCACCTTTTGGGACTTCTCTGCAGTCTTGTTAAAGTATTATTATTATTATTTGTCCCCCCGAATACTTCTGAAGAAGGGGGTGGGGGGGGAGCAGGAACTATGGCACGAAGAGAGGACATGGCGAGGAAAGGAACAGCGCTACTTAGAAACAGATTGCATCCTTATGACTACCTGCTTGAGAGTGCAAGCCCCACTGGTGGGATAAACAGAGCCGGGACAAGGTCCTCCAGCACCCAAGGCTGAGACACCAAAGTGCACCCCTCCATCCCTCCCACCCCAGCCGTCACACACTGATTGCTATTAGACTAAGAGGCACCCAACCCCCAACACCTTAGATTCTAGTTATCTGGCTTGCAGTCACTTCCATGTATCTCCTTTTCTTATTTCTTTCTGCTTCAAACACAATTAGGAATGACAGCTGAATGAATTGTGTGCCCCCTCCTACACTGCGCCCTGAGGCTGGAGCCTCTCCAGCCTATGCCTTGGCCCGGCCCTTGGGATAAAACACACACCCAGCATTCAAATAAAATGCACCTGTCTACCATTGGAGGATGTTGGTTTCCGTAATAGCTTGCATGCAACTTGTTAGTCCCTCCCACTGCGAAGAAATTATTCCCATGGGAGGGGCCCTAACACTAACTAATCCTAAATTATGCATATGCATAGCCTGGGTGCGCTACCAAGTAAAAATTCAAAATTGCGCAAAGGTGGATCAGTGCATCACCAGGCCGCCTCCAAATGGCCACAGAGAGAGGACCTCCCTGCATCCTAAGTAGCCTCACTCTCTCCTCCCAAACCCCCAATAAGCTCCTCTCTATCCCAATCCACCCCCTTGGCATCCGTAATACCCTCATTCTCTACCCCCTCCCCCCAACAACCCCCACTCTCTCCACTCACTCCACAGCACCCTCAAACAAGCCCCCAGGGCCGGTTCTCTCATGAAGCAAGGTGAAACATTTGCATCAGGCGCAGAGATTACAGGGGTAGAATGTTTGTACTGACTTTACACTAACAGCATGCAGTCAGAGTAGGAGGAGAAGCGAGAGGAGAGCGAGGTGAAGAGGTCATCATTGTGGAAAAGCAGCTTGTTGTGCTGTGTGAGGAGTCTGACAGTGAGGAGGGGGGGGAGACAGGAGAGCAGCAGTGTTTCAATTGACTTGCACAGCAGAAGGGAGGAGGTGGCACTGCTGTCCTGACTGAGTAAGGAATGGAGAATGGCTGAGGGTGAGCAGTTTGGTTGTCACAGACTCACAGCCAGCCAGTGTGCTATCGTGTTGAGCTGCAGCATGTCATGTGAGAACATTAAATGAAGCAGAGTAAATTGTCGGGTGCTGTGTGATCATTCCAATTCAGGATGGGTGGGATTCTCAAAAGCTTAATGGCAGTATTTGTATAGCGCCTTTCTCCTGTCGGACTCAAAGCGCTTGCGAGGCAGCCACTAGAGCGCACTCAGTAGGCAGTAGCAGTGTTAGGGAGTCTTGCCCAATGAACTCCTTACTGAATTACTGGCTTACTGCCTCAGGGAGCAAAAAAATTTAGAACCGGCCCTGCAGCCCCCCACCAACTCCAAGTCCTGCAATCATTGTGCACACACACGCACAGTAACTGCTGCCCTAAACGATCGTACATTGATTGGCTCGGGGCACAAGAACTTTACAAACACACATATTTGACTATATCAGAGAAGCCTGTACTGTTAAATGGTGTGGGGAGTAGATAAGACAGAACAGTGCATAAGCCAGCGCTTCGCAGCCAGCTGGGTAAGCAAAAACAAATTGGGATAAAAAATGGTAAAACCGTTATGCAATACAGCACTTCCGGCAGTTACATAGTGCCCCTTGCGCTATTAGTGCAACTAACGTTATCTAGGTAATGCACACATTGCTAGTGTAGCATGTGCAAACAGCGTAATGCGTTTTACCTAGGTAACGCCGGTTGCACCGATAGTATGCGCCTCTATAGCTGCCGCCAGTAACAGTGAAATAGCTGTGTGCTTCCTGATCACAGCAAATTTACAGCTATTTAGTGAACATGCCCCAATGTTCTCAATTGTTGCTTGTTTGTTTGAGACCGTTTTGTTTTTTTACAGCCGCAGCACATTGCAAAAAATGTCAATCATACGACCCAGCAGCAGAGTGCACCGACAGGGTCATATACTTAGTGCCACCCCCCGCTGGGCCGGAAGTATGTCACTGGGATTCCCGACGGTCCGCGCATGTGCTGTTGTTTACACTACTTGCATTGTTTATAGGCTTGCATTACTCCAAGCACCATGCGTTAAAGGTCATCCGAGGTGACAAGTGACATGATGAGAAAGACATGGCGATGTACAGTGCCAAGCCCACAAATACAGTAACTATGCTGTGATTTTTTTTCTTTCACTGCCTGAAAGCGTTAAAAATCAGGTATGCGAGTTACTGTCTGGGTCAAACTACAGCATACCCTTCAGTGATAAGGCATTGCAGCCATAAAACACTTTCCTGACAGTAAGTGGCTTCTGAGAGCAGGAAAGGGATAAAAAGGGTCAATAGTTCATAGATTTTTAGCACTGGCATACTTCAATGAAGGTGTCATTGAGAAGAGGTCATGAAACAGTAAAAACTTGAAAAGTAGATTTAAATAAAAAATAAAACTATGGAATAGCTAAAAAAAAGTAATTTTTAGAAGAAGGAGGATAGGTACAATTGTATATCTCCTTTGTTTATTTTCAACTCAGATGTCCTTTAACTACTTTAGCCTTCTGGACGTACTAGCTACGCCCAGGAGGCCATGTGCGCGTCCGCGCGCTCCCGCGGCCGATCGCGCGCGTGCACGCACGCTCCCGGCCACAGTTCGTTAGCCTGGTCACTGATTCCTCTCCCCCGCTGAAAAAGCGACAGCTTCTCTCGGAAGCTTCGCTTTTTCTGGCTGTAACGTACCCCATGCGTCGCTCTAAGCGTGTGTTACAAGTGTGTCATGTAAACAAACTCATGGCCGCCATCTTGTGGCCAAAAAGTAAAACTACAACTAAAAGTGAAAAAATATAAAACTCAAGACACATTTACATTATAAAACTATGGTTTACATCCCACCCTCCCAAAAATACCCAAATAAAATGTTTAATACAAAAAAACATTACAATAAAAAAAAACATGTAAATATTTACCTAAGTGTCTAAACTTTTTAAATATCAATGTAAAGATGAAATATTTCTATTTTTTTTTTTTTATTTTAAACTTGTAAATAGTGATAGATGCAAAACGGAAAAAATGCACCTTTATTTCCAAATAAAATTGTGATAGGGACATAATTTTAACGGTGTAATAACCGGGACATATGGGCAAATACAATACGTGAGTTTTAATTATGGAGGCATGTAACCTAACGGACAAAAGCGATTTTCACCTTTCAGTGCTCATCCCTTTCATTTGCCAATAGCTTAATCACTACTAATCCCAACTAAATAATCTATATCTTTTTTTTTTCACCACCAATTAGGCTTTTTGGGGTTAAAATTTGTTTTCAGTAATTACTTTATTTTCTATGCATTTTAAAGGGAAAAACAAGGAAAAATGAAAAAATTCTCTCCAGTTTCATCCCCATATAGTTTTAGTACAAACACTGCTACTGTACATAAAAACACACATTTTATCTGCCTATTTGTCCTGGTTATCACAAGATTTTAATTACGGTATTTTTCGCCGTATAAGACTCTCTGGCATATAAGACGCACCCAGGTTTAGAGGGCAAAAATCAGGGAAAAAAATAAACGAAACCTGGTCTGGAGCGTCCATATATCAGGAGCGTCTTGTACATGTCCTCCCCCAAATGGTGTCCTCCTATGTTCCTCAAGTGTCCCCCATGTGTCCTTCTGTATGCCCCATGTTTCCCCCCTGTATGCCCGATGTCTCCCCCCTGTATGCCCCATGTCTCCCCCGTGTCCTCTGGTGTGACCCCCTTGTCCTTCCATGTCCTGGACTCCCACCTGTATCCTGTCAGCCCCCTGTGTCCTCTTGTCAGCCCCATGTCCTCCTGTTAGCTCCCTGTGTCCTCCTGTCCGCCCCCTGTGTCCTCCTGGCAGCCCCCTGTGTCCTCCTGGCAGCCCCCTGTGTCCTCCTGGCAGCCCCCTGTGTCCTCCTGTCAGCCCCATGTCCTCCTGTTAGCTCCCTGTGTCCTCCTGTCAGCCCCCTGTGTCCTCCTGTCAGCCCCCTGTGTCCTCCTGGCAGCCCCTGTGTCCTCCTGGCAGCCCTGTATCCTCCTGTCAGCCCCCTGTGTCCTCCTGTCAGCCCCCTGTGTCCTCCTGTCAGCCCCTGTGTCCCCACTGTGCCTGGCTTCCCGCCTGCCTGCGTCTCCTCCCTCCCCCTTGTGTCTCTGTGGCCCCCCCGTGCAAACCGCGGCAGCAGCTTACCTCCTCCATCATGCCCGCAGCGATTGTAGACATCCGGCTTCTGCGTGCGGCTTCCTCTAGTGTCGGGCTTCTAATGACGCGTCATTGATGACGCGTCATTAGAAGCCGGCACTAGAGGAAGCCGCACGCAGAAGCCGGGCATGATGGAGGCTGCCGCTGTTTGCATGGGGGGGGGGCACAGAGACACAAGGGGGAGGGAGGAGACGCAGGCAGGGGGGAAGCCAGGCACAGCGGGGTTAAAGGCAGGGAATCCCCGATGGCTGCGGGACAGCGGTTCGTATCGGCGGGCGTTCGTAAGTCGGGGATTCCTTGCCTTTGCCATATAAGACGCAGGGACTTTTTCTCCCCACTTTTTGGGGAGAAAAAGTGTGTTGAAAATACGGTATGTCCCTAGTGCAAAGTATGGTGACAATATATTATTTGGAAATAAAGGTGTATTTTTTCTATGGTGTTTTTTTATCTCGCTAATCTCACGTGCACGCACATGGGAACATGGGAGCGCGCACGTGCACAAGCACAGCGGCAGCAGCACTGTTTGACTTATAAAAACGTCCTGAAGCAGTTGAGAGGCTCTAGCAGGACGTTTTTATAAGTCTGGTTGTCATTAAGTGGTTAAGCTCGGTGCTTGCGGTAACACGCTGTTGCACTTGGGGTGGCTCTGATACTTCCGAGACAGCGCCACAGACCGCAATAAGTGTGAAGCCTCCATAGACTTCCATTGCTTTTGTGCCCCCTTACTGTAAAATAGGGCAACGCGATGCAGGTTTCACATGCAAGTGTAAAAGGGACCTGAAGGACCTAAGTCTAGTTTTGCTCAGGGCATTGTGAGACCTAAAGCCCTGAATAAAAATGTCAGTGAGAACAGTGAGAGACAGCTTGAGATAAGATTTTACTGCAGGAAAGTTCAAAGGGTCATTATCTCTGCTTTGTTTTATAGCTTAAAAGACAGAGTGTGGTTTGTAAACTGCAAATCTGACAGTATGATGTAATGTTATAATAAAAAATAAAAAAAAGCTATAGAACTGAAAATAACGAAATATGAGACTTTTCTTTGCTACTAATGTTCTATTCATTATCCGTACTACACATACAATTTGTTATAAGTTTGGGGTTTTTTTGCTTCAGATTGCTTTGAAAAGATGACGTTTTCACTGTGGATATCTCCGGTTACGCAGTTTTTCCCTTTGTCTGCTTTCTTTCTTTTGAATGGGTTTCCTTTCAGAATATTTTCTAACCACACAACCAGACTAAGGAACATTTTTCTGGCTGCTTGAAGTTCAGCTGTCATAAGCAGCTCATGTATGCCACCTACCCTTCTAAACAATAAAACAAACAGGAAGTGTGGCATCCTATCGGCAGGGGGTTACGGGCGTGGCAGCTGTGTACACTGAGGTCTGACCTGAATCACACTCGGGAAAAAGGAAGTTTACTTTATCACCCAAGGACACTTCACCTTCCATAGGTATGGCACCGATCCTCCAACTAATCGATATTCCAATAAGGTTGCAGGTGTAAGGTGCCCATACATCTAGCGACTTGGCAGCCGATCAACCATCCGACTCGATAACTGTTATTGAATCAGATGAAAATCGGTGCCACCAAGGGCACGTCCGATCGACGATGCCACCAATTTCAGGCCGAGCAAGTTGATCGGACATGCTGCAAGATGTTGTGGTCGGTGGAGTGTGTGGGGGGTAATGGTGAGTAATATCGGGACAAGCAACGCAACCCCCGGTGCTGTCCCCCCAATGTTCAATGTGCCCTCCCTCAGTGTCCAGTGCAGTATAGATAACCTGTCCCTGTCAGCCACTGGCTCCGGGGTCGGTTCTCACTTGTGTCTCACGTGGTTACTCTGGCAACTACGTCAGTCACGTGTATGGACAGAGAAGCACAGACAGAGGAGCATGGAGCCAGCAGTGGAGAGGGACAGGTAATGTATACTGCACTGGGCACCTGTATGGACAGAGGAGCACAGACAGAGGAGCATGGAGCCAGCAGTGGACAGGGACAAGTAATGTATACTGCACTGGGCACCTGTATGGACAGAGGAGCACAGACAGAGGAGCATGGAGCCAGCAGTGGACAGGGACAGGTAATGTATACTGCACTGGGCACCTGTATGGACAGAGGAGCATGGAGCCAGCAGTGGACACAGACAGGTAATGTATACTGCACTGGGAACTTGTATGGACAGAGGAGCACAGACAGAGGAGCATGGAGCCAGCAGTGGACACGGACAGGTAATGTATATTGAACTGGGCACCTGTATGGACAGAGGAGCACAGACAGAGGAGCATGGAGCCAGCAGTGGACAGGGACAGGTAATGTATACTGCACTGTGCACCTGTATGGACAGAGGAGCATGGAGCCAGCAGTGGACACAGAAAGGTAATGTATACTGCACTGGGCACCTGTATGGACAGAGGAACACAGACAGAGGAGCATGGAACCAGCAGTGGACAGGGACAGGTAATGTATATTGAACTGGGCACCTGTATGGACAGAGGAGCACAGACAGAGGAGCATGGAGCCAGCAGTGGACAGGGACAGGTAATGTATACTGCACTGTGCACCTGTATGGACAGAGGAGCATGGAGCCAGCAGTGGACACAGAAAGGTAATGTATACTGCACTGGGAACTTGTATGGACAGAGGAGCACAGACAGAGGAGCATGGAGCCAGCAGTGGACATGGACAGGTAATGTATATTGCACTGGGCACCTGTATGGACAGAGGAGCACAGACAGAGGAGCATGGAGCCAGCAGTGGACAGGGATTGGTAATGTATATTGCACTGGGCACCTGTATGGACAGAGGAGCACAGACAGAGGAGCATGGAGCCAGCAGTGGACAGGGACAGGTAATGTATATTGCACTGGGCACCTGTATGGACAGAGGAGCACAGACAGAGGAGCATGGAGCCAGCAGTGGACAGGGACAGATAATGTATATTGCACTGGGCACCTGTATGGACAGAGGAGCACAGACAGAGGAGCATGGAGCCAGCAGTGGACAGGGACAGGTAATGTATATTGCACTGGGCACCTGGAGGGGGGCACACTGAACAGTAGGGGGACAACGTCGGGCCGTCAAGGCGGCGTCACAAGGCCAATTCCAGATCGATTTCAGCATGTAATGGATCAGGAATTGGCCTGTGGTGTATGGGCAGCTGACAGATCTCCCTCCTATCAGACTGGATCAGAGAGAGATCTGTCTATAGGTCGATCTGCCCATACATTGTCTGATGTATAGGATGTATAGCCACCTTTAGGCGACTGAATCTCCAGATCTATAAGCCAACAGGACGCAGCCTCTCTAGGCTCCTTGATATTATTGCACTGGCCGTCTGTGGGGAAATCTGTTTCTTATTAGCCAGGAAACTGTACAAAGATTCTTTCTCTGCTGGGCCCGATGCATTCCTGGAGGCTGACGCATGTCCCAGCCAGAAGCCGTTACTTCCTAGGCCAGGAGACGTTCCCACGGAAATACTGACCACCTACAGGCCGCCCATGAAAAGCACACATTCATCCCTCACATTAAACCTTCTACTGCCACTGAAGCACTTCAATTACTAAGATTACCTTCACCTCTGGTCTGGTTTAGGTGAAAAAAAGGCTGCCTGTGATTTGGGTACATAGTTCTGCTCTCCGAGGCTTGTCCAGAAATATTTTAGACTTGTTTCTTTTTTTCACTATCGGCCAAACGTACAGAATAAATACTGTGTAAAGGTAGCCATACACTGGTCAATTTGCCATCAGATCGACCAACAGATTGATCCCTCTCTAATCGAATCTGAACAGAGAGGGATCGTCGGGCTGCCTTTACTGCAAACAGATTGTGAATCGATTTCAGCATGAAACCTATCACAATCTGTGAAGCTGCCGCTGCCCCCCCTGCTTACATTACCTGCTCCGGCCGGCGCGACTCCCCCAGTCTCCGCTGTCTTCTTCTCCGTGCTGGTCTGGTCTCCGGGTCCGGCTGGCTTCACTGAACTTCCTGCCGGGGAAGTTTAAACAGTAGAGGGCGCTCTACTGTTTAAACTTCCTGCCGGGACAGGAAGTTCAGTGAAGCCAGCCGGACCCGGAGACCAGCGCAGAGAAGAAGACAGTGGAGACTGGGGGAGTCGCGCCGGCGGAGCAGGTAATGTATTGCTGCTAGCGTCAGTCGTTGGGCATTCAAACGCCGCTATCGACGCACTCCAGACCCACCGGCGATCGAGCAAAATCTTCCACACGTACAGATGGACGGGAATCAACGGGAACCATTGATTTCGGAAATTGATCGTTCAGTCAGCGATTGCGCAACGATTTCACAGCAGATTCGATCACGGTGATCGAATCTTCTGTATATTGGCGGGAAAATCGTTAGGTGTATGGGCCCCTTAACTCCAACCAAACATTGGCCACAATTCACTAAGATCATGCTGGTGATATTAAGGCAGGTGAAAACGTATCATCAGTCATTGACCGGTATTTTAAGTGTTAATTCACTAAATAAGCATGCCTTATTGACATGTAGTGATATTGTCTTATCACTCAAGTTGTAGACCTTCTCACATGCAGTAGATAGGGAGGGGAGGAGCACACGCAGACAGGATGTCAGGACGATTACAGCAGCCTGTGTAGTTAAAATAAACTTATGAGATAATGAATTGTACGTGTAGCACGGATAATGAATAGAACATTAGTAGCAAAGAAAGGAGTCTCATATTGTTTTCCAGAACAGGAAGAGTTAAGAAACTTCACTTATTATATATGCAAAAGAGCTTCTCTGAGCTCTTCCACCCACGGGGACGAATACAGTCCTGTTTTCTGAAGCACTTGAACAGCTAAGAAACGGTGAGAGACAGTTTGAGATCAGGTTTTACAGCAGGAAAGTTCAAAGGGTCATTATTTCTGCTTTGTTTTATAGCTTAGAAGACGGTGTGTTTTTTAAAACTGCACCTGTGACAGTATGATGCAATGTTATAAAAAAAAGACTTTTTTTATTTTACTATTCATTATCTGTACTACACTTGCAGTCCCCCCCCCCCCCCCCCTCCCTCACCTCGGGCTTTCCCCTCTGCGCTCCCCTCCAGCTTCAATAGCTATATGATACCGATTGAACGCCGAAGAACCCCTTTAACTTAAAGACAGAAGAGTTACTGTATATTCCGGCGTATAAGACGACTGGGCGTAGAAGACGACCACCCAACTTTTCCAGTTAAAATACAGAGTTTGGGATATACTCGCCGTATAAGACTATCCCTCTTCCAACGCACACCAAATAAAAATTAAAAAACATCATATACGGGTGCCATGTATGAACAGATACTGGTGCTGTACTGTAGGTGGTACCCAGTATATAACAGTATATAGGTGATTAACTGGTTGGAATGGTCAACTCTCCTTGTCTAGCTGTTTATCAGAGCGGTATGGAATAACAGATTGTGCTGTGCCCATAAAACACGCCTCTTTAGCCTGTCTGGCTCACCCTTGTATCCTATTTACCTCCTTCCTTGCCTCTCAGATCTCACACATGTGCACCTGCGCCGCTTCACTACAGTCCTCAGCAGCGAGATCTGAGAGGCGGTAACAGGATAGGGTGTATCACCCGGCTTCAATGACACCCGGTGTATAACATAACCCCTGACTTTTCAGAAGATTTTCAAGGGTTAAAAAGTAGTCTTAATGTGGCCATATACTTATAGATTTGCAGCAGATTCAACCATCAGATAGATTTCTGTCAGATGCCTGACAGGTCGAATCTGACAGGAATCTATCTGATGTGTGCCACACACTAGAAACAGATTTGCAATGAGATCTATTGGAAATCTATGTAAATGCATTATTGGACCATTAGATCCAGTGTTCTCCCCAGGCTCTTTTAGCCGGGTGCTCCACCCAGCTAGTTTTGGAGACCACCCGGCTGTCATCGGCTCATCTTCTCCTCTGCTGTATGCAGAGAAGCGCCGGCCCTGCATTCTGTTATCACGCCCCACCCGGCTACTTTTTCATGCCACCCGGCTGGAAAACATTTCTGGGGAGAACACTGAGATCCAATGCAACTCTATGGGCCATCGATCTTCTGCCATCAGCAGATTGACCTAGATTTTCCATCCTGTCAGATAGATCAAATCGATCGAAATCGGCCGCAAATTGATCGATCAATAGATTTGATAGAATCAATTTCTGATCGATAGATTCCATAGAATCGATCGATCGATCCATGGCTGAAACTAACCAGTGTATGGGCCTCTTTATATGCCAGAATATACCTTAAGGGGCCCATACACTGGTTTATTTCCAGATTCTTTCAAATCAGCAAATCAATCGATTTTGGTCTAGAAGTAGACTCAATATTAAGTAGATAGCTAGAGATTCCCTCAAGTATTAAGGGGCCCATACACCTAACGATTTTCCCGCCGATATACAGCAGATTTGATCACTGTGATCGGATCTGCTGTGAAATCGTTGCGCAAACGCTGACAGAACGATTGATTTTCACCCAAAATCAATCATTCCCGTTGATTCCTGTCGAGCCGTCCGTGTGGAAGATTTTGCTCGATCGCCGGCGTGTCGGGAGTGCATTGATAGCGGCGTTCAAATACCCGACGACCGACGCTAGCTGCAATACGTTACCTGCTCCGGCCGGCGAGAATCCCCCGGTCTCCGCTGTCTTCTTCTCCGCTGGGCTCCGGGTCCGGCTGGCTTCACTTCCTCTACTGTTTAAATTTCCCCTGGCAGGAAGTTCAGTGAAGCTGGAGGAGCCGAGCGCGGAGAAGAAGACAGCGGAGACCGGGGGACTCGTGCCGGCCAGATCAGGGAATGTATGCAGGGGGGTTGGCGGCAGCTTCACAGATGGGGAATCGATTTCATGCTGAAATCGATTCACAATCTGTTTGCAGTAAAGGCAGCCATACGATCCCTCTCTGATCAGATTCGATCAGAGAGGGATCTATCTGTTGGTCGATCTGATGGCAAATCGATCAGTGTATGGCCACCGTTAGGTTGCTGGAGGAACATCAGTATAAAGTAGCTAGATGAGCTCCTGACTAAAGGGAGATCTCATCAGTGGAATGATTAGAGCAGGGTGAGTAACCTCTCATTTACATTTATGAGGACTCTGCATAGGGAAGGAGGGAGGGAGGCGCTCGGGGAGGGGAGTGAGACACCTTTCCAATATCAGGCGCCTGTAGGCACGTGCCTACTGTGCCTTATGCTAAATCCGGCCCTGTCTAGCGATGACTAAACATGTGGGATGTCAGAACCAAGAATGTGTGTATAGCACCGGGCAACTATAATAGGGAGTGCAATAATGGGGGTGTGAAATGGGTGCCTTATAATTATTTTATTATTGATGGAATTTTTACAGCGCCAACAAATTACGCAGCGCTGGACAATAAATAAGATTACAGACAATTATGACAGGGTTGACAGACAACGCAATACAGGTAATAAGCAATAAGCACGTTCACGTTATTCTGTGTGCAGAGTGCACAATCAAGTATGATACACAAGGAGGCAGGGCCCTGCCAAAGGCTGACAATCTAGAGGAAGGGGGTGGGGACATGAAAGGAGGGGGCTGTATCAAGAGTTTCTAGGCAGAGAGAGTTAGGGCAGCAGTGAGGTGGGGTAGGCCTTCCTGAAGAGGTGAGTTTTTAAAGGATACCCAAAGTGACATGTGACATGATGAGATAGACATGGGTATGTACAGTGCCTAGCACACAGATAACTAGGCTTTGTTACTTTTTTTTTCTCTGCCTGAAAGAGTTAAATATCAGGTATGTAAGTGGCTGACTCAGGCCTGACTCAGACAGGAAGTGACAACAGTCTGACCCTCACTGATAAGAAATTAAAACTATAAAACACTTTCCTAGCAGAAAATTGCTTCTGAGAGCAAGAAAAAGATAAAAAAGGGGAATTTCTTATCAGTGAGGGTCAGACTGTAGTCACTTCCTGTCTGAGTCAGGACTGAGTCAGGCACTTACATACCTGATATTTAACTCTTTCAGGCATAAAAAGAAAAAAAGGAACGCAGCATAGTTATTTGTGTGCTAGGCACTGTACATACACATGTCTATCTCATGTCACATGTCACCTCGGGTATCCTCTAAGGCTTGTTTGAAGGTGCTGAAGAAGGGTGCTGATGGGCAGTGGAAGAGTGGAAGAGAGTTCGCGCATGGGAGTGTGAAATTAGTGGGGTGGTTAGGAGGAGGTTGCTGAAGGAGCAAAATGGGCAGCCAGTTGTGTATCCGCTGAAAAGGGCAGAGATGTAGGACTATAAAGGAGAATCATGTAATGGGGACGAGTAAAATATTAAAAAGTGTTTAGCTTCACTCTCTTTTAATGACCAATCCTACTATAAAATAAATCCGCCCCACCCCTTCCTCCGTTAATGCAGGATTCCCTGAGATCCCAAAAATATTCCAAGGGTTCCTCCAGGGTAAAAAGTTTGAAAAAGACTGCTTTATAAGCGAATGCTATAAGCGAACACAGCTACAATAATCTAACCAACATACTCCTGCAAGATGCTTGGAAGAGAGAATGCGGTGAGGAATCTGATCAGCAGGTTCATGCAGCTGCACCTGGGATGGAAACAGCTCCCAGTCAGGTACATAGTGGAAAATCGCCAGAGGGTCTACAGGTCCAGCCAAATTGAGGTCATACAGTTCAAAGGTCAGGGCGAGCAGCACGGCAGCTATAAACAGCATCAGGAGGTCCAACTGTCGACACAGGTGGCAAGCAAATACGTAATTTACACGCCAGCGGGGTCAAAGGCAGCGCAATCCCTCCTAAAAATGTGAGAACGACCGTGGCTTTGATGGAAAGGGTGTAAAAGCTCACATCACCTGTCTCCAGTAGCTGAAAGCTATTAAGGTAAACCTGCCACTTCATTCACCGAAACAAAAGGAAGGTATGTATAAAACTTAAGTATGGGGCTGACGCAGTAATCAGCACTGCGTTTGTGCGTTCTCCCCGTGTCTGCGTGGGTTTCCTCCGCGCATTCTGGTTTCCTCTCACACCCCAAAAAACATACAGATAAGTCAATTGCCTTCTCCCTAAAATTAGTCCTAGACCACGATACATAACCTACACGATACATACATAGACATATGACTATGGTAGGGATTAGATTGTGAGCCCCTCTGAGGGACAGTTAAGTGACAAGACAATATACTCTGTACAGCGCTGCGGAAGATGCCGGCGTTATATATATAAATCCGAAATAATAATAATTATGCTGCAGTGTGTGATTTAAGCTAGGTAAACACAATGCAATATCCTGTCAGTTCGGTGGGTCAAACTGATCACTGCCCACATCGATAACGGGATCGATTTTCAGATTGCTACTGCTATAGGCCTAAAGCACTCTATGTTTATGCCCCTGTGGATCTAGGCACTCTGTTTTGCCTCAGACAAATTCCCATCAGGCTACCTTCTATCTGCTCACTAAGAACCCAGGAAACAAAATGGTCTCTGTCTCTGTTATGGGCCAGCTGAGGAAACAAGATGGCTACCTCCTCTGTTACGGGCCAGCACAGGAAACAAGATGGCTGTTGCCTCTGTTACAGGCCAGCACAGGAAACAAGATGGCTACATCCTCTGTTACGGGCCAGCACAGGAAACAAGATGGCTGTTGCCTCTGTTACAGGCCAGCACAGGAAACAAGATGGCTGCCGCCTCTGTTAAAGGCCAGCACAGGAAACAAGATGGCTGCCACCTCTGCTACAGGCCAGCACAGGAAACAAGATGGCCGTCGCCTCTGTTACAGGCCAGCACATGAAAGAAGATGGCTGCCACCTCTGTTACAGGCCAGCACATGAATGAAGATGGCCGCCACTTCTGTTACAGGCTAGCACAGGAAACAAGATGGCTGCCCCCTCTGTTACAGGCCAGCATAGGAAACAAGATTACCGCCTCCTCTTTTACAGGCCAGTACAGGAAACAAAATGGCCGCCGCCTCTGTTACAGGCCAACACAGGAAACAAGATGGCCTCTGCCTCTGTTACGGGCCAGCACAGGAAACAAGATGGCCGTCACCTCTGTTACAGGCCAGCACAGGAAACAAGATGGCTGCCGCCTCTGTTACAGGCCAGCACAGGAAACAAGATGGCCACCTTTGTCACAGGCCAGCACACAAATGTCACATTTAACTTGGTGACATAATCCTTAGCTCACTTTTAGGATGGGTAGCCCTCATGTTTGAAGCTGCGGGCCCTGCTTTGATTACACACATTCCTTTTTATACAGCGCACAATATAGTGTATGTGTAGGTGTTTATTTATACGTAATGCCTGGCCCGGCTGAGGGGGTCCATTGTGTACTCAGGCACGCAGTATGCTATAGATGATAAAGCATTTTACATCCTCTGGAACATACTGAAACAATCTGCCATGAGGGAAAGAGAGGGGATTTTTTCCCCCCCTCTACTTGAAATGGAAAAAAGAATGATGTAATTATTTCCAACTTCATTACGATGCTGAAATGAAGTAAACACAAAGAAAAAGGAAAGTGCAGCCCCCGGGTCTCTCAAGGGTTGGAGGGATTCCACTACATAATGCAGGAGCTATGCTACGAGCAATCCTGACCTTTCCCCAGGAGGGCCAGTCATGACGCATGCCTGGGCCGTACCAAATATGGATCAGAGCTGGACTCTGAGGTGGTGGTGAGGTGATGTCACAGATGGAATGTTCCGCTGATTGGATGACCACAGAGCAGGCCCATTCGCTTTACCTCACAGCCATCAGGGCCAATTTGTGAGGAATGTAACAATATGTTCCCGAAAAACTGTACAATGCGCTCACGACACGACATGACTCAGGCTTTCCACCCAAACACATAGCATGGAAATGAAATATAATCTATAGGCCTTTACTTAAAAAGGCTAGGAGTGATACATAAAAGTCGGTGAAAAAAAAAAACTGTAAAAAAAATGAGTCTATAACCTCCAGCATGTACAACTGCTATTTTTCCAGGGTAGTTTTGGCTGCATAAGATGAGGGATGCCTCTACAAACACAACACTGTAACTCTATAGGAACAGTCATTTCAGGTGATAGTTATCTACTATCTGTAGGAGGCATACATTTAATAAGGGCGCCAGAAAAAAAGGGCACGGGGTGTAGCTGAAATTTTAAAATATTGTCAATAACAATTTTTTTAATCGTTTCTACATCTTTATCTGAGTTAAAAAGTGCGCAGGCCCAGGGTGAAGCCGAAATTGCAAAATATCGTCTATAACAATGCAAACGAAAAATTATTTTAAAAATACGCTGGCATAGTGGCGGCTGCTAATCAGGGACTGTTACTGCTGCAGGCACAGTGGCAGCTGCTAATCAATGGCTGTTACTGCTGCTGGCACTGTGGTGGCTGCTAATCAGTGGCTGTTACTGCTGTTGGCATAGTCGCAGCTGCTAATCAGTGGCTGTTACTGCTGCTGGCACAGTGGCGGCTGATAATCAGTGGCTGTTACTGCTGCTGGCACAGTGGCAGCTGCTAATCAGTGGCTGTTAGTGCTGCTGGCACAGTGGTGGCTGCTAATCAGTGGCTGTTACTGCTGTTGGCATAGTCGCAGCTGCTAATCAGTGGCTGTTAGTGCTGGCATAGTGGTGGCTGCTAATCAATGGCTGTTACTGCTGCTGGCATAGTGGCAGCTGCTAATCAGTGGCTGTTACTGCTGCTGGCATAGTGGCAGCTGCTAAATCAGTGACCGTTACTGCTGCTGGCACAGTGGTGGCTGCTAATCAGTGGCTGTTACTGCTACTGCTGGCATAGTGGCAGCTGCTAATCAGTGGCTGTTACTGCTGCTGGTACAGTGGCAGCTGCTAATCAGTGGCTGTTACTGCTGCTGGCACAGTGGCAGCTGCTAATCAGTGGCTGTTACTGCTGCTGGCACAGTGGCGGCTGATAATCAGTGGCTGTTACTGCTGCTGGCATAGTGGCAGCTGCTAATCAGTGGCTGTTACTACTGTTGGCACAGTGGCAGCTGCTATTCAGTGGCTGTTATTGTTGCTGGCATAGTAGCAGCTGATAATCAGTGGCTGTTACTGCTGCTGGCATAGTGGCAGCTGCTAATCAGTGGCTGTTACTGCTGCTGGCACAGTGGTGGCTGCTAATCAGTGGCTGTTACTGCTGCTGGCATAGTGGTGGCTGCTAATCAGTGACTGTTACTGCTGCTGGCACAGTGGCAGCTGCTAATCAATGGCTGTTACTGCTGCTGGCACTGTGGTGGCTGCTAATCAGTGGCTGTTACTGCTGTTGGCATAGTGGCAGCTGCTAATCAGTGGCTGTTAGTGCTGGCATAGTGGTGGCTGCTAATCAATGGCTGTTACTGCTGCTGGCATAGTGGTGGCTGCTAATCAGTGGCTGTTACTGCTGCTGGCACAGTGGCAGCTGCTAAATCAGTGACCGTTACTGCTGCTGGCACAGTAATGGCTGCTAATCAGTGGCTGTTACTGCTACTGCTGGCATAGTGGCGGCTGATAATCAGTGGCTGTTACTGCTGCTGGCATAGTGGCAGCTGCTAATCAGTGGCTGTTACTGCTGCAGGCATAGTGGCAGCTGCTAATCAGTGGCTGTTACTACTGTTGGCACAGTGGCAGCTGCTATTCAGTGGCTGTTATTGTTGCTGGCATAGTAGCAGCTGATAATCAGTGGCTGTTACTGCTGCTGGCATAGTGGCAGCTGCTAATCAGTGGCTGTTACTACTGTTGGCACAGTGGCAGCTGCTATTCAGTGGCTGTTATTGTTGCTGGCATAGTAGCAGCTGATAATCAGTGGCTGTTACTGCTGCTGGCATAGTGGCAGCTGCTAATCAGTGGCTGTTACTGCTGCTGGCACAGTGACAGCTGCTAATCAGTGGCTATTATTGCTGCTGGCATAGTAGCAGCTGCTAATCAGTGGCTGTTACTGCTGCTGGCATTGTGGCGGCTGCTAATCAGTGGCTGTTACTGCTGCTGGCAAAGTAGCAGCTGCTAATCAGTGGCTGTTGCTGCCGCTGGCATAGTAGCAGCTGCAAATCAGTGGTTGTTACTGATGCTGACACAGTGGCAGCTGCTAATCAGTGGCTGTTACTGCTGCTGGCATAGTGGCAGCTGCTAATCAGTGGCTGTTACTACTGCTGGCACAGTTGCAGCTGCTAATCAGTGGCTGGTACTGCTGCTGGCACAGTGGCAGCTGCTAATCAGTGGCTGGTACTGCTGCTGGCATAGTGGCAGCTGCTAATCAGTGGCTCTTACTACTGCTGGCACAGTTGCAGCTGCTAATCAGTGGCTGGTACTGCTGCTGGCATAGTGGCAGCTTCTAACCAGTGGCTGCTACTGCTACAGTAGTGGCTAATAACCTACAGCGGAACAAAGCAGGAGGCAGTGGCAACACAAGGTGGCCCCTGCAGGTGGCACCACAACTACGGCCTGTGGACCGTATGGAATTAACAACCATAGAGAGCTGTGGGAGCCACCAGAAAAGGCTTGGTGTCCCGTATTTGGTCCCCAGACCGGACTTTGGACATGCCTGTGTTAAACAGCTTAAACATTTTGGCAGAAGAGATCAATGAGATGGTAATATTTACAAATTGATACAAATGTTAATGCTAATTTTAGTTTGGAAATGGACTAAATAATCAATAAGGAGGGTTTTGGTGATCCTTTTAGTGACCTTGTACTCAAGAATCCCTATGTAAACAGAGAGACCAGGAGCCCAATGGTGTAGTATGGTTAATAAATGGGAAGTTGTAAGTATAAGCAGCTATGCAAGAGTGGGTTGCACCATACAAGAGTGGGGTGCACCATACAAGAGTGGGTTGCAGATGCCCCCATATCCTATTCACCTTGCAAGGCACTGTGTATTGATCCGAAGAAGCGGGCTAGTACCCGCGAAATGCGCTATTTTGTGTTTTGAATAAATACTTTCAAAATTCTACTGGTGTTTTTTTGGTCGTCATGAGAAGTTATAAGTATATACAGCTTTACTTTCAAGTGTGGGTTGCAGATGAACCAATATCATATTTACCTTGCTGCAAGGCACTGTGTATTGACCTGAGGAAGCGGACTAGTACCCGCGAAATGCATTGTCTATTTTCTGTTTTGAATAAATACTAAGTACTACTGATGTTTTTGTCGTCAGGAGAGGTAAGAGATAACCTCTCATTTGTATTTTAACTATTAGAAGTTTATATATATTTACATTATCAATAAGTCATTTTTCCGAGCACACGGATGACTTCCTGTGCCAGTATCCAAAAAACATGGAAGCTACCGACCGTCACTTTAGTGCCTCATTTTTTTTTGTTTCTTTCCAAAAATAGCAGAGGATGACCCTGAGCAACAGAGCTACAGCCAAGCTGTCAAACGCCTGAATTTATGTCCAGGTGTGGGACTGTTTCCATACACAGCTAAGAGTGTTATTGTTAGGCGGTCTTTCACAGAATGTGACAACATTTTTTTGGGAGCTAATGGCCCTATCATCTTACCCTGAAACAAAGGGAGCTCACATAATGTTCTGTGTGACTCAGCTGAGGAGTTCCGTTCAGGCCAATCGCTTAGCATACCAACCATCGCTGACAGCAATACAAGAGGTTAAATATTTTTGGGTCTGGCAGGGAACTCCCCAACCCCCCCACCGCTTAGTACAGTTATTGTAGAAGAGGAAGGAGGGGGCGGAATTCCCTTTCTGTGTCATCATCACAGCTGGGGGACTTAAGTCCACAAGACCCCAGAGTGTGATATAATGTACATCCGCTAAGCCCACGCTGTAAACACCCCTGGAGTGTAAACACATTGCAAAGCTGATGACCCGCTATGTGGATGTAGCATAGCCTCATGTGACAGCCGTGAACACTTACCTGTAGCACCGTGGGACGAGGGCAGCACAGCAGCATCCAATGACTCTCACACCTACATGTCTGATATTAGGCCGAATTCCTCACTTTGCAACAAAAGGTCAAGTTCTTTTTCCATTCCAGAAGCAGCGCACACTGCCTGGGGGCAGATTCTGCTCACAGATCCTCAGTGTAAGTTTACCTGTCAGGGAGAGAGAGAGTTTCATCATAATGAATGGGTCTCACAGACAGTAAGTGAGGATTACAGGGGTCGTCTGCAGTTCAGCTACCCCTGCTATGAGCAGAATAGGGGACAGAGGAGACAGGGGGGGCTGCTAGCTTGGCAGAACATGGACTCGCCCAAAGGATTGCAGACGGGGCTTCAAGTATCAGGGAACATAGGTTGGCTGGACCATGCATTTAAGCAAGCGAGCATAGGGAAGATAGAAGGGGGGGGGGTCAAAGGCAGAGATTGCATGACGGTAAAAGGCTGAGATGGGACTGTAGGAATAGGGTGCTAAAATAGAAATCTGTGAAAGGCTAAGAGGCAAGAGACAAGAGTAAAAGGTTGTCGTAGAACAAGCATTAGTGTAGGGCAGGAGATTGTTGTAGTATAGGCAGAAGTGTAGGGCAAGTGATTGCTGTAGGATAGGCAGGAGTGTAGGGTAAGAGATTGTTGTAGGATAGGCAGGAGTGTAGGGTAAGAGATTGTTGTAGGATAGGCAGGAGTGTAGGGTAAGAGATAGTTGTAGGATAGGCAGGAGTGTAGGGTAAGAGATTGCTGTAGAATGGGCAGGAGTGTACGGTAAGAGATTGTTGTAGGATAGGCAGGAGTGTAGGGTAAGAGATTGTTGTAGGATAGGCAGGAGTGTAGGGCAGGAGATTGTTGTAGTATAGGCAGAAGTGTAGGGCAAGAGATTGTTGTAGAATAGGCAGGAGTGTAGGGTAAGAGATTGTTGTAGGATAGGCAGGAGTGTAGGGTAAGAGATTGTTGTAGGATAGGCAGGAGTGTAGGGTAAGAGATTGTTGTAGGATAGGCAGGAGTGTAAAGCATAAGATTGTTGTAGAATGGGCAGGAGTGTAGGGCAACATATTGTAGAAAAATAGGCAGAAGTGTAGAGTAACACATTGTTGAAGAATAGGCAGGGATGTAGGGTAAGAGGTTGTTGTAGATCAGGCAGGAGTGCAGGGAAAGAGATTTTTGTAGAACAGGCAGGAGTGCAGGGTAAGATATTGATGAAGAACTGGCAGGAGTGTAGAGTAAGACATTGTTGAAGAATAGGCAGGGATGTAGGGTAAGAGATTGTTGAAGAATAGGCAGGGAAGTAGGGTAAGATATTGTTGTAGGATAGGCAGGAGTGTAGGGTAAGAGATTGTTGTAGAACAGGCAGAAGTGTAGGGAAATAGATTGTTGTAGAACAAGCAGGAGTGTAGGGCAAGTAGACAAGGCAGGGCAAGGCAATAAACTGTAGCAGTAGGCATGAGAAGGTACTTTTAGTAGACTTGGCAGAGAAAGGTGACTGCAGTAGCATGGGTAGAGTAATAAAGTGCATCAGTGGACATAAGTAGGTGCTGGTGGTAGACTGGGCAAACATAGGTGACTGGCTAAGATGGGTGGCTGCAGCAGAGTGGACAAGGGTATGAAGTTACCAGCTTAAAAGCAAAGCTGCAAGGCACAGGGGGAAAGAGCTAGTTTGGCGAGCAAGGGGGAAAGAAGCTGCTGCAAGCACAGTAGGGCAGGCAAGCTGACTTATACAATGGAGAAGGGAGGCTGACTTACCCCTTATCCAAGTGCCTGGGTCCTGGAAGACTGCAGCTACTCATATACAGCACTGCCAGACCCACTGCGGGCAGCAAAGCGCTACACTGCTATTCTCCCCCGCTGCAGCAGGTTGAAAAAGGCAGCCAGTCCTGTCTGGGTGGGCTCTGGGTGGAGGTTTTGGTTAATGTGTAGCCGGCCAGGCAAACAAATCTCGTCTACAACGCTGGAATCGGTGATGAAACCCAAATTGCAAGCAATATCATGGGAGCAGATATCTGTGGTATGTGACTTATTTTCAGGCTGTGGGGCGAAAAAAAAAAAGAGAGAAAAGGAAAGGGAAAAAAAAAACAAAGTCTGGATCCTTATGCCTTTTTTTCGGATCTGAACGGCCCAGAAGGCCAATTGGATGGTTAAAAGTCTATTTTCGAGCCTATCATGATAGACACATTGCGTGAATAATGAGGAATGCCTCTGAATTTCCTGCCCCTGGAACACAGGGCTGAGTCTATATTTAACAGCATCTAAAACTGTCAAGAATGTTTTGTGGTTGGATAACAGGGGCTGAAAAATGCAAAAAACGCGAAGGCTTCAGCTCTTCCAAATATGGAAATGTTCTTACGTCTGGATGTGACTCCACATCTGGAAACGTTTAGTAGAGAAATTCAGCAGCCTGGCTCACAAATGCACCCCCCCCCCCTTCCTTCTTTCACCCCATCCTCTCCACCTTCTTGCAGACTGAAAAAGCCATTGTACCCCCCCCCCCCCCCCCCCCAAGGATGCTAGCTGAGCAAGGAAACAGTGACATACTCTGGGTCCGTTTTACAGGCACAACAGACTAATTAGACGAGACTGTCTGCCTTGTGCTGGGCTCATAGACAAGGATTTAGCCCAATACCAAAGTCAACAGAGAACTAAGAGTACAGACAAAGCTCCACAAAGTTCCACAGTCTTTCGTTGGCGTTATTCGACACAAGGCTCTTTTAGTAAATACGCACAAAGGTAACTGGAGGTTAAGTGCCCATTTAAAGCATTCAACACGAGATCAGTAATGCAAATACTGTGTGTTATTGAAGTCAAAGGGCTGCAGCAGCAGAGTGATGTTTACAGTAGGCTGGATTGACAGCTGTCAACATACGTGCCCTCTGCTACTGCTGCAGCCTTGTGAAGAAAAGTCATGTGTTTACAGTAGGCTGGATTGACAGCTGTCAGTATACATGTCCTCTGCTACTGCGGCTACCTTGTGAAGAGAAGTCATGTGTTTACAGTAGGTTGGATGACAGCTGTCAGAATACGTGCCCTCTACTTCTGCTGCTGCCTTGTGAAGAAAAGTCATGTGTTTACAGTAGGCTGGATTGACAGCTGTCAGTATACATGTCCTCTGCTACTGCTGCTGCCTTGTGAAGAGAAGTTATGTGTTTACAGCAGGTTGGATTGACAGCTGTCAGTAAACGTGCCCTCTGCTCCTGCTGCTGCCTTGTGAAGAGAAATCGTGTGTTTACAGTAGGCTGGATTGACAGCTGTCAGTAAACGTGCCCTCTGCTCCTGCTGCTGCCTTGTGAAGAGAAATCATGTGTTTACAGTAGGCTGGATTGACAGCTGTCAGTATACATGTCCTCTGCTCCTGCTGCTGCCTTGTGAAGAGAAATCATGTGTTTACAGCAGGCTGGATTGACAGCTGTCAGTATACGTTCCCTCTGCTCCAGTCCTGCTGACCTGAGCATAAGCAGTTTCTTATTTAGCCACCAACCATTTCTAGCCTCCTGTAACGATCACATATCCATTCCTTACAGTCCGTGTGACTGGTAATGAGTTGTAGAGTTCCCCCATCAGTACAGGAGGTTCTGTTATCAGGAAATAGCTTTGAGTGCATTTTGTCCCAGCATGTAAATAGGAAACAGTTAGAACCACATGGTTGCCTGTTTGTTTTGGTCACGTAACCAGAAGCAGAGGAGGAGTACAGAGGCTTTGGTTAAAGCTGCTGCTTTGATTGATATTCAGACTGCAAGGGGATAGGCATAGACTAAATAAGTCTTAAGAGATTGCAGCTTATAGCACAGACAGTCTGTGATGCAGGAAGTGGCTAGTGCGTGGGCTCCTGACCAGGTGTTTTACCACTGAAATATGCAGTCTGTGCCTCTGTGATGTAACATAACTGCACGTCACAGTCTTCCCAAATAGGGGCACTGGCATCTATACTTCCTCAAAAGATGTAGAGCAGGTTGCTGAGCTGTCATAGACTGGCATACCCCATTGTATAACCCACCATATATTAACCTATTAGCAGCTTCAATAGAATTATCTCGTTTGAGATAAGTGCACTGCTTCTGACCTCAGTCAGCAGAACTCGTGCTGTAAATTCTTGGAATGCTTTGATGTCTCTCTGCTAGCAGAAAATATAGAAACTGAAAGCAGAAGTCCTCTGTTATTGTCTCACACTGCCCCTAGTGACAAGTGGCCATAAATACACATTACAGCAGTACTAATTAGAAGCAGAGAAAATGTAACAAAAAATAAATATAAAAATTTGCTTCAAAATTGACCTGGAGCACTTGCAAGCCCCTAAATAAATTGGGTGCTAAATGGTTAATAGCACCTCTTAGTTATGGGTGGAGGACTGGGTGTCATGGTGGCAGCACTTGTTAAATGGGACCCTTGGCCGTGAAGGTCACCACAGGGGGGATATAGGGAGGTGGGGTGACATTGAGCTTGACAATCTAACAGACCAAAGTTCACTCACTGAGTGGGCGGGACATAAACCAACTCACTGTGCTTAAACTGCACTGGTCAGACATGGGTTTCCTACGCAAGAAGTGCAGCAATAGCATGGGGCACTTTCTTGGAGGATAGTGTTCTGTACTAACAGATAGGCACTCAGTATAACAAGCTAGAACTCTTTACTTAACCACTGAAGGACCACAGTGGTAAACCCCCCTAAAGACCAGGCCAATTTCAGCTAAAATGGCCACTGCAGCTTTAAGGCCAAGCTGCAGGGCCGCACAACACAGCACACGAGTAATCCCCCCCCTTTCCCACCCCACCAACAGAGCTCTCTGTTGGTGGGGTCTGATCGCCCCCAGTTGTTTATTTTTTGTAAATAAATATTTATGTTACTATTTTATATTTAAAAAAACCTCTTTCCTCTGCCTCCCCCAGCCAGCCTCCCTCCCTCCCTCTCCCATCCAGCCTATCACAGCAATCGGCTGTGATAGGCTTCAGCCTATCACTGCCAATCGCTTCCAAGTGCCCCAGGGGGACAGCCGTGTGACACGCTGATCGCAGCGCTGTAATATGTAAATAGACGGCGATCACGCTGTCTAACAGTCTCCCGAGCGGAAATCGCCGCTCGGAGACTGAAGGGGGTGCGGAGCTCCGCCCCCCGAGCAGGAGATGCGCGCGCAGCCTGCGCGCGATTTCCTGCAAATCAGAGCCCCAGGACTTAACGCCAATTGGCGTTAGACGGTCCTGGGGCTGCCGCCGCATCCACGCCCATTGGTGTGGGGCGGTCTTTAGGTAGTTAAAGTGGTTCTGTGGATCAGAAAAACTGACACTTACCTGGGGCTTCTATCGACCCCCTGCAGCTGTAATGTCCCGCGTCGTCCTTCTACGATCCTCAGTTTCTCGCAGCTGGCACTGGTCTATTATTCGTCTAACAAGACGAATAATGCTCGCTCCCGCTCAGGTCTCCGGGAGCTTACTGCGCAGGTGCAGTACGAGGTTTTCTTGTGCTGTGCCTGCGCAGTAAGCTCCCCATGACACAGCGGGAGCGATCGCAAGTGCGGCCATCGCCGCGCAGCCACAGTTGATCATCTGGATCAATTGTACCGGGACCGGTGATCGGGTGATTGGAAGAGGACGGCGTGGAACATGACAGCTACAGGGGGGTGATAGAAGCCACAGGTGTCAGGTTTTTTTTGTTGTTTTATTTTTCTCTGCTCCACAGAACTCCTTTAAGAAAAATAGATATATATGAGGATATACATTATACTCACCACCAGGAAATGCAGCTTGCTAAGAACAGAGAGAATACAGAGCGAATACAGGAAATGACAATCCCATAAAGATTACCATCACGTTCTAGACACAGTGACATCTTGTGGTTGTTTTACTATACTGAAGGTTAAGGTAACTATGTTGTTAATCCTCCAACACACGTAACCAGGTACCAGGTACCTTTACCTAGAACACTATTAGTATTTTAAAAAACAGACTTCCTTTGGGAAAAAAAAGGACCACTACCCTCCCTGAGCAAATGGATAACTCCAGATCCGCAGATACGAGCATTTAACACACACTCGTTAAACTATAACCGTATCCGCAGAAGAAGCAAGGGTTAATGGGCCAAGACTCTGTTGCTGAAAATCTTCCTCATTCCACCAGCAGGGCTGATTAAACATTTCTACACTCAAAAGCGCAAGGAATGCGTTGCGTATGGTAAGTGTTAACTGCACAATCTTGAGGAATCCTGGTTCAGCATCGCTGCCAACATGGGAACAGATTTTCCAAGGAATTCATTAAAATATTGTACATTGTTAAAGTGGAAGTCAAAGCAAAACAGTGTTTCATAGTTGTGGATGCGGTGGGGAGGGGTTAGAACCTCACACACATTCTAATCCTCCACTTCCACTGAAAATCTCGGCCCCAGGCATCAACGTTCTCCCAGCCCTGTGCAGCACTCAGCATCAGGCTGCATTTTATATCCACTGAAGCTCATTTATTCAATGATGCCGGATCATTCCCTTACAAACTGTCATCTCAGGAGTCTCTACTCCAGCCACTTCCTGAAACTCCAGACTTCCAGAGCAGCAGACTGTGTTCTCATACAATTTAGTCTGTGCTCCTCCCCCTTGCTGTGTGAATTGCAAGATAATATCAGTTTTGGATTGTAAGTCAAGGGGGTTTAAACCTCTTGGACTGTTATTGCTGTTCTTTGCCTCCATTGGTGGCAATTTTCCTCATTTCCTGTCTAGACAGGAAGTGATAATAATAGTAAAATATCGGAAATCTTTACCGATAATTTACTATGACCTAACCCTACTCTCACACAAAACCAGTGGCGTAGCTAAGGAGCTGTGGGCCCAGATGCAAGTTTTACAATGGGGCCCCCCAAGCTCTCTATACATAACAGTTAATACGGCGCACCAAAACCTGCCAATAGCAACTACAGAGTCAGAGGTGCAAGAAGGGGATGGGAAACAGTTTGCTAAAGATTACCACTATTCAAAGTATCTATTGAAGTGATTATTATGAGCACAGGACCAATAGAGAGCTAATACTGTAGTTGAGGGAGGGCCCTGATGCGGTCGCTACCTCTGCACCCCCTATTGCTACGCCCCTGCACAAACACCCTCAGTCTAACCTTAACCCCACTGTACCTAACCTTAACGCTCCCCTGGTGCCTAACTTTACCCACTAAGGATCCCTCCTTCACACACATAGGCGGCAATGTTAAAAGCCACGTTCAACAGCTATAAATGGTAAATAGCAGTTATACACTGCCAACGAGCGCTATTTGATTAGGTGCCTCCGGGCACCCAAATTACCGCTTATAGCTGCTAATTGTGGCTTTTAACATTGTAAGCTTTTTTTGACAGGTAACAGTAAGTTAGTTGCCGCAATACATTTCAGGGATCTGCATGCGTATAGCACGGATCAGGTGTGTGTGTATGTGTATAGTGTGTGTGTGTGTATAGTGTGTGTGTGTGTGTGTGTGTGTATAGTGTGTGTGTGTGTGGTGTGTGGTGTGTGTGTATGTGTATAGTGTGTGTGTGTGTGTGTGTGTGTGTGTGTGTGTGTGTGTATAGTGTGTGTGTGTGTGTGTGTATAGTGTGTGTGTGTGTGTGTGTGTGTGTGTGTATAGTGTGTGTGTATGTGTATAGTGTGTGTGTGTGTGTGTGTGTGTGTGTGTGTGTGTATGTGTATAGTGTGTGTGTGTGTGTGTGTGTGTATAGTGTGTGTGTGTGTGTGTGTGTGTGTGTGTATAGTGTGTGTGTGTGTGTGTGTGTGTATGTGTATAGTGTGTGTGTATGTGTATAGTGTGTGTGTGTGTGTGTGTGTGTGTGTGTGTGTGTGTGTGTATAGTGTGTGTGTGTGTGTGTATGTGTATAGTGTGTGTGTGTGTGTGTGTGTGTATGTGTGTGTGTGTGTGTGTATAGTGTGTGTGTGTGTGTGTATGTGTATAGTGTGTGTGTGTGTGTGTGTGTGTATAGTGTGTGTGTGTGTGTGTGTGTGTGTGTGTGTAGTGTGTGTGTGTGTGTGTGTATGTGTATAGTGTGTGTGTGTGTGTGTGTGTGTGTGTATAGTGTGTGTGTGTGTGTGTGTGTATGTGTATAGTGTGTGTGTGTGTGTGTGTGTATAGTGTGTGTGTATGTGTATAGTGTGTGTGTGTGTGTGTGTGTGTGTGTGTGTATAGTGTGTGTGTGTGTGTGTGTGTGTGTATGTGTATAGTGTGTGTGTATGTGTATAGTGTGTGTGTGTGTGTGTGTGTGTGTGTGTGTATAGTGTGTGTGTGTGTGTGTGTGTGTGTATAGTGTGTGTGTGTGTGTGTGTGTATAGTGTGTGTGTGTGTGTGTGTGTGTGTGTGTGTGTGTGTGTGTGTGTGTATAGTGTGTGTGTGTGTGTGTATGTGTATAGTGTGTGTGTGTGTGTGTGTGTGTGTGTGTGTATAGTGTGTGTGTGTATAGTGTGTGTGTGTATAGTGTGTGTGTGTGTGTATGTGTATAGTGTGTGTGTGTGTGTGTGTATAGTGTGTGTGTGTGTGTGTGTATAGTGTGTGTGTGTGTGTGTATGTGTATAGTGTGTGTGTGTGTGTGTATAGTGTGTGTGTGTGTGTGTGTGTGTGTGTGCATGTGTATAGTGTGTGTGTGTGTGTGTGTGTGTGTGTGTATAGTGTGTGTGTATAGTGTGTGTGTGTATAGTGTGTGTGTGTATAGTGTGTGTGTGTGTGTGTGTGTGTGTGTGTGTGTGTGTGTGTGTGAGTGTGTGTGTGTGTGTGTGTCCTCTTACCTTCTGCTATTCATTGGTGAGGGAGACCTTAGCAGGCATGTTGGTTTCACTGTGGTGTCCGTGACTTTGCATTCCGCTGCAGAGAAAATGGCTACGCTGAAAGCGGAAATGTTTGAACCATTCCTATTGGCCACCGCTGGTCCGATTTGGTGTCCAGTGTGAACCTAGCCAGAAATCAATAAGAAATTATTCTTTAATAATATTTAAATTGTTTTCAAGATTTCAAATTTTAAACAGTATCTTAAAGGAGTACTGCAGGGAGGTAGGGGAAAAAGAGTTGAACTTACCCGGGGCTTCTAATGGTCCCCCGCAGCCACTCACTGATGCTCCGGTCCCTGCCTCTGGTTCACTTCTGGAATTTCTGACTTTAAAGTCCAAAAACCACTGCGCCTGCGCGTCCGCTTCTTCGCTCCCACTGACCTCACCAAGAGCGTACTGTCCACTCGCAGACCGTACAGGGCCTGCACAATACACTCCTGCTGACAGCAGCGCGGAGGGTGCGGCTGTGCAGGCACAGTGGTTTTCCGACTTTAAAGTCACAAATTCCAGAAGTGAACCGGAGGCGGGGCCGGAGCATCGGTGAGTGGCTGCGCGGGCACAGGATGTCTGTGGGGGACCATTAGAAGCCCCGGGTAAGTTCAACTCTTTTTCCCCCTACAGTACTCCTTTAAGCTAATGGGGTCAGCTGTAAAATGAACAGTTGTGTGGGGCAACTTTGTCCAAGTGACAAATATGAGCCATCTCAAAGTCTTGTTTTTGAAATTTAAAGCCCATCTAAAGTCAACAAAAGAAAAATGAAAAAAGAAAACTGAGTGGATGGACTGTATGTATACTATATGTGAATGTATGTATACTATATGCAGGGATTCACCATGTAGCCCTCTGGTTACTTAGCTGATACTGTAATATGTAACTTATACATCAGCTCATCCTCACAGACCCCTCCTACATTCTGCTTTAGCCACACCCAGGAATGGGGATAAGCAATATAAATTAACTTACCTGGGGCTTCCTCCAGCCCCCGAAGTCTGTCAAGTTCCTCTGTGTCCCCTTCATTTTGCCACTGCCCCCTCAGAAAGATCTGTGACTGGAGCTGGAGTTGCGGGCCCTCTAGTCTAGTCTGCACGCCTCCTCGTTCACGCCCCCATCGGAGCTAGCGTCCTACGCATGCACGGTACAATTCTTTTGAGACTTGTGCAAGCGCAGAATTCTCCCAGGGACAAGAGCACGATTCAGGAGGCGTGCGGACAGGACTGAGCATGGCCAGTAGCCTACAACTGGAGCACCAGTGGCAGAGATTTCTGGGGGACGACTGCACAATGAAGGGGACCCAGAGGACACTGTGGGGCCGGACAGGCGGCAGGGGGCTGGAAAAAGCCCCCAAATGCTTTAACTAAAGTAATAATGAGGAAATGTATATCAAGTATAACTAGGGGCCTGGGCACTGCTGTGAAACGCAGGTGGTGGCTGTGAGATGCGTTGCAGCACAATGCCACTGAATGGGACGGCACTGTCTTGCGCACAGACATTCATACAGCATGTAGCCAGAACACATTGCCAAGCAGCGCAAAAGTATGCCCATCAGATAATGCTGTCTAGGCACTGTCAGATGTCACTGTGTATCGCACGCTGAGCTGTGTTACTGAAATCACCTCAGCAATGTGACAGTGAGCACAAGCCCTAACTGCTGCAAGCTAGTGGCAGTTACATGTGTTGTGATCCCCGCCCACTTGGCACAGCCATGATTTTGCACAGAAAATAGATTTTTTTTTTTAAAGGACCACTATTGCGAAAAAATTAGGCAGTTAAAATCTGACAGAACCGATAGGTTTTGGGCCGGTCCATCTCCTCATGGGGGAGTATTAGTAAGATACCAGCCAGCCTCCCTACTCACTTGTACACTATTTTGTCAGTTAGACTTTGCAACTGCTGTTCAGGAAATGCTGTTGAAAACAAAGGAAACCCTGAGAATCCCCCCATGAAGAGATGGACTGGCCCAAAACCTTTCTGTTCTGTCAGATTTTAACTACCTACTTTTTTCGGAATAGTGGTCCTTTAAAAATAAGGGCCTGTACACACTGCTGCGCTTGCGCTGCGCTTTTAAAATCGCATGCGTTTTTTAATCGCAAGGTCTTTTGAAAATTCATGAATATCACGAAGACCTGTACACACTGCTTCCCTCTTTTCTAGCTGTCTGTACATGTACACCAGCAGTGCTGTGGCGCTGTCTGCTGCTTTGTCAAGTCTCTCTTTGCTTGCTGCTGTTAACTGCTGTGTGTGGCAGAACATGTGACCCCTGATTTACATATCTGCACATCAAGTCTGATTGATTGTCTCTGCAATCCATTCCTTTTGCTATCAGACCTAAAGTGCAGCCACCAGATCACAGATATGTGCGTAAGGCCTGAAACCCACTAGGAATTGCTGCAGCACTTTAAAATCAATGATTGCTAGGGTGATTGTGCTCGCATTTCCCAGCGATTGGAAGCTCTACAGTAAACTGTACAGCGCTTCCTATTTGCAATTTGCATTTTATTTTCAATAAACTTTATTATATTTACCAGGTATCCGGATACCCTGTAAATATAAATCGCCCTCCCAAATTGCTGCAAAATTGCTTTTTAACCACTATGCATCCAGACCTTTTTCCCACTTATTGACCAGAGCAATTTTGACAGTTTAGCTATGTCCTTATTTAATCAGAAATAACTTTATCCCTACTTAGGACACAGAAATGAAATATATATTGTTTTTTTCAAGACAAACTAGGCTTTCATTGTATGCCATTTTTTTCCCTCAAACAATTTTGTTTTCTATGAATTTTAATGGGAAAACAAAGAAAAAAATAGAAAAAACATATTATTTCTCAGTTTTACCAATTCCAGTTTAAAAATAAAAACTGCTACTGTAGATAAAAAACACAAATTTTGTTTGGCTATTCTTACTGCTTATCACAAAACATAGATTATGTTCCGGTCACAATTTATGGGGAAGATATTTGATTCTGAAATAATGCTACAGAGTGTATTTTTCACTATGGAATGAGAAAATAAAAGTATTTTTAATAGTAAAAAATCTATCTCATTGGCTCAGGAAACATATATTCCCATTCACCAATTAGTGCTGCATCAGATAGTACCAGAAATGTGCACAGGTGCAAGCCCAATCCTGCACAGCACGGCTTCTGCTACAAGATGTATATCTACTGACTTGTGGCTTAGATGAAGTCACAGAGGACGTATATCTACTGACTTGTGGATATAGTGGTTAAAGCAATTTTGCAGCACTACTATACCCAGCATTGAGCCCAAACACGCTCAAAATGCTGCATTTCCATTACTAGTGCGCAAGTAGGTTCCCCGCCACTCACTTTTACTGGCAAAACTTTTTTACGGACGATTGTCAGCAATCCCAAAACGCTGCCAAATACACAACAGCTGATGCAGGCGAAGCACTTGTACACAATACACAGCCTTGGTATTTCTAGATCTCCTTGGGATGGAGAAATGCCATTAATGAAAGAGGAACAGCTGAGGAAGACTAGGGACCGTTTCCACTTGCGAATGGGAGCCGAAGGGATGCGATGTGGCTACGCATCCCTACCGCTCCCATTCGCATCACAGATTTACTGTCAGATCCACTATTTCCAACAGGTCTGATCTGATTTCCGATCAATTTTCCATAGAGGTGAATGGAAAATCGATCTGAAATCAGATCAGACCTGCTGGAAATAGTCGATCTGACAGTAAATCTGTCAGATAATTGTATTGTGTGTGCCTAGCATTATAGTTGCAGAATCTGCATGAATTGTGGGAAGGAACTTACACTTTTGCAGGGTAGCATTCTGTTTTAAGGGCAGTTATATATAGTGCAAGGATTGTTTTAGCTTGCATTCTGCCTTTTTATGTAGACAAAAAGATGTTCCCCAGCGTTCCTACCACAAACTGTCAGGATTGTTTGCTGCCACACAATGAATTAAAGAGAACCCGAGGTGGGTTTGAAGAATATTATCTGCATACAGAGGCTGGATCTCCCTATACAGCCCAGCCTCTGTTGCTATCCCAAACCCCCCTAAGGTCCCCCTGCACTCTGCAATCCCTCATAAATCACAGCCATGCTGCTGACAAACAGCTTGTCAGAGCTGGCTGTGTTTATCTCTATAGTGTCAGTCTGCTGCTCTCCCCGCCTCCTGCAGAACTCCAGTTCCCGCCTGCATCCCTTCCCTCCCTGCTGATCGGAGGGAAGGGACGGGGGCAGGGACCGGAGCTATGCAGGAGGCGGGGGAGCAGCTGAGACTGACACTACAGATGTAAACACAGCCTCACAGCACGGCTGTGATTTATGGGGGATTGCAGAGTGCAGGGGGACCTTAGGGGGGTTTGGGATAGCAACAGAGGCTGGGCTGTATAGGCAGATCCAGCCTCTGTATACAGATAACATTCTTTAAACATACCTCGGGTTCTCTTTAAAGGTAACCCGAGGTGAGAGGGATATGGAGGGTGCCATATTTATTTCCTTTTAAACAATGCCAGTTGCCTGGCAGCCCTGTTGATCTTCTGACATAAGTAGAGTCTAAGTCAAAGCCCTGGAACAAACATATAGCAAATCCAGTAAAACCTGAGTCAGAGCACCTGATCTGCTGCATACTTGTTCAGGGTCTATGGCTAAAAGTATTACAGACACAGGATCAGCAGGGCTGCCAGGCAACTGGTATTGTTTAAAAGTAAACAAATATGGCAGCCTCCATATCCCTCTCAACTCGGGTTCCCTTTAAGCCAAGATGACTGTGATTTTCCTTCTTGGATGAAAATCTATCATCACTACAGGTGTCTGATGACAGGTCACCACTAATGACCCACCACCACTATTGTAATGCTACAGTCCCAGCAGCAGGGCGCCCCCTGCTGGTCCTTCCTATACCAGGCCTCAGGATAGGTTATCATTGACATTTTCTCTCCACAAGGCCATGTGACTAGGGACGGTTTCAGACTGACTAGCAGTAAGTTGAGGATTTCTGAAGAGGGGGGTTCTTTTAGTTTTTTGAAAAACGTACAAAGTTTTTTTTTTTTTTATCGTACAAAACCTTTTTTTATTCATAAGTAATGTAATATTGCGTTCTCTTATCTTCTGACACCTGGGAAGGACAGCATCTTGGAAAGGTGATTATTCTGCTGTGGCTCCTCCCTCTTCCAGGTGTGCTGTGGAAATGGCAATCATGACATGCCCTGTTGGCCCTGCCCCCTTCTTCCACGGTCCACCTCCCTGCCCTATGTGAGGCCCCTCCCTTATTTACCATTAGTGCCCATCTGCCTTGGGTTGCGCTGTGCACGATGACGTCCTGGTGCACACCAGGACAGGTGGGGCCCTGTAAAGGAGTGACAGTAACTCTGCTCCCAAAGCGCCTTGTCCTACAGGTGAGTATACTGTAGGTACCCTCTGGCTATGTGCCTTATGTTTCCCCATCCCTCCCTTCACAAAGGGATAACGACAGCTAAAATGTGGTCAGGGAGGTTCAATGGTGGCGATCAGACTTGCGTTCAGTGTAGGCGATCAATCAGCATTGCGTTCGGCAGATCTGGGCACCACATTACAAGATATTGCAGTTTTAGAGCAGGTGCAGAGACGAGCAACAAAATTGATGCGTGGGATGGAAGGTCTCACTTACCAAGAAAGGTTAGATAAACTGGGTTTATTTAGTCTATAGAAAAGACGCCTTAGAGGGGATCTAATTAACATGTATACATACATCAGAGGGCAATATAATACCTTGGCGGATGAGCTTTTTGTCCCTAGGCCTTCTCAAAGGACTAGAGGACAAGATCTGCGCATGGAGGAAAAACGTTTTAGCCATTTATTTAGGAAAGGGTTCTTTACAGTAAGAGTGATTAAGATGTGGAATGCATTGCCACAGGAAGTAGTTATGGCAAATTCTATACCTGCATTTAAAGGGGACTTAGATGCTTTCTTTGCGTTGAAAGACATTCATGGCTACAATTACTAGGTAATGCCTAATGATGTTGATCCAGGGATTTTATCTGATTGCCATCTGGAGTCGGGAAGGAATTTTTTCTGTTTTGGGGCTAATTGGACCATGCCTTGTAAGGGTTTTTCGCCTTCCTCTGGATCAACAGGGATATGTGAGGGAGCAGGCTGGTGTTGTACTTTGTTGTCTGGTTGCACTCGATGGACGTATGTGTTTTTTCAACCCAAGTAACTATGTAATACATGTTCCTGGCATGGGTGTCCTATGATAATATCCATATGGAGAAATGACCATGCAAAACGGATATTGCACTGCAGGCGTCCATCAATGATACAATCTTGATGGTACAATCTTACCACTTCTACCTAATATGAGAGACTACTGCACCTCAAGTATCCATTCAAAGCGTATTTACTTACCTTTCTACTACACAGATTTGGAAGATTGTACAATCAAGTTCATATAACTGATCGGCACCTTATACGGACCTGAACTCAGAACTTCCTCTCTGCTCTTAAAGATAATCAACAGCATAATCATCTTAAAAAAATATTATTTTTTACAGCTGATACAAATTCTGCAATAAATCTGCAGTGTGTCTACTTCCTGCTTTCATGTAAGCAGACATATTGTTAACATCCTGTGTTTACAAATTAGCTGCTCTGCCCAGGCAGCCAGCTGACACAGCTGAGAGATCAAATTACAGTTGTGATTAGTCACAGATGTGGGGAGATTAGACAGGCTAAACTCTCTAAATACATGCAGGGGTGCATTTCTCTACGTTCTCATTCTGGTTCAGGTCCACTTTAAAGCCGAGTGCATAAAAAAAAGAGCTCGGCTCGATAACGAAATGGCGCGGGTGGATAACGAAATCTGATGACAATAAACATCGTTGTCAGACTTGGGTAACGATAAATACCGTTGTAAAAACAGAACAAAAATATATTAACATTAAAAATTGTTAAGTAATTCAACAATACTGCTTAACCCAACCCTACTCTCACACAGAACCCTCCCCTGATGGTGCCTAAAACTAACCAGTTCCCTGGTGGCGCCTAACCCTAATTACACCCCCCCAGTGGTGCCTAACCCTAACCACCCCCTGATGGTGCCTAACCCTAACCACTCCCCTGGTGGCGCCTAACCCTAACCACCCCCCTGGTGTTACCTAACCCTAACTCCCCCTGGTGGTGCCTAACCCTAATCACCCCCCTGGTGGTGCCTAACCCTAACCACTCCCCTGGTGGCGCCTAACCCTAACCACCCCCCTGGTGTTACCTAACCCTAACTCCCCCTGGTGGTGCCTAAGCCTAATCACCCCCCTGATGGTGCCTAACCCTAACCATCCCCTGGTGGTGCCTAACCCTAACCATCCCCTAGTGGTGCCTATGGCAGCATCCTTTACATCCACCCTCAGCCGGCACCCTTTTTTCCTGCTACTCTTTAAGGCCTGGGGCCCACAGGAGCTGTTTCAGGGTTCTTTTACACTTCATGCAATTCAAGTTTTGATGCAATTTTACATGCGAGTCCAATTTTTGATGAAGCATCCAGTAAAAATCACAATTCGGAAATCCAAATCAGAATTGCAATTTGCAGTGTAAAAGAAGCCTTAGCCTTGCCAGCAATTGCCAGCGATTTCAAAAGAGTTAAAATGGAGGTGAACACAAAGGAGTGACTGCCGTTACCCCAAATCACAACCGCAGATCCTGCAGCATTCTTGCCCTCCAATACAAAGTATCAAAGTTTATGGTCGCCGCAAAATCACTTAAATCGCTGCATAAAGGTAATTTTGCAGCAATTTTATCACCCAGAACAAAACATAAAAAGGTTCTTTCCCGTTAGCCGGGCGCAGCCACTAGGTGGCGCTAAAACGCCAGCGATCTCTGGCAGCAGAGTTACATCTTTCCCTACTATCCATGGCAGCCTGGAGGGGCAGTGTTCTTCTCAGAATTTTTTCCAGCCGGGTGGCATGAAAAAGTAGCCGGGTGGGGCGAGATGAAAGAATGCAGGACCGGTGCTTCTCTGCACATTTCTGCTTACAGCAGAGGAGGTGAGCTGATGACAGCCGGGTGCTCATCAAAACTAGCCGGGTGGAGCCCCCGGCTAAAAGAGCCTGGGGAGAACACTGCGGGGGAATAGTAATTAACGCCACCTAGTGGTTGCGTCCGGCTAACGGAATAGTACCCATAAAAAACAACTGCTACAAATCGCTGTCACCAGCATTAAATTAAAAATCATTTAAAAAACGACACACTGTAGGCCGATTTCCAAACGATTTCAGCATAAAATCTCTTGGGAATCGGTCGAATCCGCCGCTTCACCACTGCCCCCCTGGTGTGTAAATGTATACCCCGTGTGTGCATTTATACATTACCTGTCCTGTGTCGCCCACCGCACAGTGCCCATCCATCTTCCAAATCCCCCGCTATTCCATTAGCGCTATACACGCCGCAGGCGTACAGCTTGCGGCATTTTAACACTAACGGCAGGAGATTCCAAAGGCAGATGTGAACCGCACGGTGGGCAAAAGTGGACAGATAATGTTACCTATTTATACACTGGGGGGCAGCACCAGGCGTTTCATCGCATTCATCGCTCGTACCGATATTGCTGCGCACCCGATTGACCACAACGTCCCCAAATCTTGCAATATGTCCGATCGATACATGCGACCAGTTTCGGCCCGAAATTGGTCACATCATCGACCGGGCATGCACTCGGCAACACCCATTTTCATCCGATTCGATAATTATCGAATCAGATGGTCAATCGGCCGCCAAGTCGAGAGATGTATGGCCACTTTATAGACTTCCACCCATTCCGAACGAATAGATTCCTACAATACACTTATACATCAATTTCTAATACATTCCAGCAGGAAATCTATTGAAAATCTATCAAACTGCAAAGTTGCACTATTCAATGCGGAGCAACTTTTCATCGATTTTTTTTGTCAAAAGTCGATGAATCTGACATTTTGGGGAATCGATTCCCGGCAGATAAATCGAAACTGCAAGAATGAGAAGATCGATGAGTGTATGGGCACTTTCAGCTACTTACAAAGTTTGCAATCATTCCAGCAAAGCATTTCAGGGGTTAATGGCCACAGCAAGACAGGAAGTCTGGAAGCAGTGGAGTGCCCAGTTATGCTGCCAGTGCAGTTACCCCTTCTCTCCCTCCTCCTCCTCCTCCTGCTGCCACTGTGCTGTGTCTGAGCTCAGTCTTCCAGCTCTCCCTCCTCCTCATGCCAGACTCGGAGCCTTTTCCTGTCTGTTTGTGAGTGTGAGGCTGCTGCTGCTTACCCCCCTCTCCCTCCTTGGGAGACTCAGCCAGGCTCCCATTAGACGGGGGCGGGGCTTGGCCACGGTTCGAGCCCAGCCGCATTCCTGGGATGTTTTGTGAATGTGGAACTTAGGCAGCGGTGACGTCACGCACGGCTCTCTCCTATATAAGGAGCTGCAGAGCCTGGAGCAGAGCACAGAGCAAAGAGCTACTATAAGCAAAGCTGCAGAGCATAGTCCACAGACTGGGACCAGCACAGAAGAAGCGCAGCAGAGACTTGGGACCAGTCATAGCAGAAGCACAGCAGCTGTGACAGGCACTAGCAGACTACAACTCACCTACCCCAACAGGAAGCCTCCTAGCACTTTGTAGAGGAACTATGGCTTTCCCAGCAATGACCCCTCTTCTGGTTTTCACATTCCTCACTGGACTTTTGGACTTGGTGAGTATCCTTGCTTTAATTCATTGGTTTTCCAAGTTTTACTGTGCATGCCTTGTTGTTGTCCCTTAATTGATCACTAACCCTTGTCCCCCTTTTTTCCCATTCTCAGGCTTATTCCTCATGCCCAGCCATGTGCCAGTGTCCCCTGGAAGTGCCCAGATGCGCCCCAGGTGTAGGATTGGTCCTGGATAGCTGCGGATGCTGCAAGGTGTGCGCCAAGCAGCTCAACGAAGACTGTAGCAAGAGCCAGCCCTGCGACCACACCAAAGGGCTGGAGTGCAACTTCGGAGCAAGCTCCAGGGCCACCAAAGGCATCTGCAGAGGTAAGAGGTGCTTCTTGGATCATCTTTCTCTTTCTTTTGTAAGCCCCCCTTGAGCAGAAAAGGCAGCCTAAGCTGGTCCTCACTGGTCTTTGCAGTCAAGGAGTTTAGGGAATCTCAGTCCATGTATGGTATTGCTTTGTTGATGCTAGCTTGGCAGAAAGGAACATGATTTCAGCAGTCTGGAATGCAATTCTTCAGTGTCTGGGTCCTAGCGAAAAAATGAGCAAAGCCATTATTTCACGATTAACCTTTAAGGATTCTTGTTGATGTGTCACTCTGGCCATTGAAATCTCACCGTCTTTTTCTTTTTTTTTTCTCTTCTGCAGCAAAGTCTGAAGGCAGACCGTGCGAATACAACTCCAGGATCTACCAGAACGGAGAGAGCTTTCAGCCTAACTGCAAGCACCAGTGCACATGCATCGACGGAGCGGTGGGATGCCTGCCGTTGTGTCCTCAGGAACTTTCTCTGCCCAACTTGGGGTGCCCCAATCCAAGGCTGGTGAAGGTGCCAGGGCAGTGCTGTGAGGAGTGGGTGTGTGATGATGCCAGGGACACAGCAGATGATCTTGACTTCTTCAGCAAAGAATTTGGTCTGGATGCCAATGAAGGAGAACTGACCAGCAAGAATGAGTTCGTCCCTATCGTGAAAGGAGGACTTAAAATGCTACCTGGTAAGTTTCTTTTGTGTTTTGTCTACTTCTGAAACTGTACTAGCCAAAGAAATATTGAGATAGCCTTCACAGTAAACCTCTTGTGCTCTAGATGTTTTGTCAGTCCTGTAATGATGTACGGTAGCTTCCACTGGTCAACGTCTGTTGTAGAATAGGGGGCCTTGCGTGCAATGAATTGACTAGAAAAAGGTGTCCAGGTGAACCATGCATAATATTTTTTGCTTATTGGACTCGGCATAGACTAGATAAGTAAGATACAGTGCAGAAATTAGAATATTAGGAGGTCGTTTTTAGTAGCAAGTTCTGGCATGCTTAGATTAGTGATTGACAGCTGTCATGCTAGCAACGTAGACAGCCGACCTTTCTGCCATGACTAAGCACTGCCTTGTCTTCTTTGCAGTATTTGGCTCTGACCACCAAGCTCATGTTATGGAGACCCAGAAGTGTATTGTTCAAACCACGTCCTGGTCCCAGTGCTCCAAAACTTGTGGAACTGGCATCTCAACGAGGGTGACTAATGACAACAAAGACTGCAAGTTGGTTCGAGAGACCAGGATTTGTGAGATCCGACCATGTGGGCAGACCAACTACTCACAATTAAAGGTAAGATTTCTTCCATTTATCTTCTGAAGCTGTGGTTTTGTTTTTTAGTTTTTCTCTTGTCCTTTCTCTCTCTTTCTCTCTCTCTTTCTTTTCTTCTTTCTTTCTTTCCTTCCGTCTTTCCTTCTTTCTCTCTCCCCCTCCCCTTTTTTCTTTCTCTTTGTGTGCTGTTTAACTCTTTTATGTGTTACTAATGTTTTTATTTAATTTTCTTTGCAGAAGGGAAAAAAATGCACAAAGACAAAGAAGGCCAAGGCCCCAGTCCGATACAGCTATGCAGGCTGCTCAAGCGTAAAGAAATACAGACCCAAATACTGTGGATCCTGTGTGGATGGGAGATGCTGCACCCCCCAGCAGACACGGACTGTCAAAATTAGGTTCAGGTGTGAAGATGGAGAGACCTTTACCAAGAATGTCATGATGATCCAGTCTTGCCGGTGCAACTACAACTGCCCACACGCCAATGAGGCTTTTCCCTACTACAGACTTTTCAACGACATCCACAAATTCAGAGATTAGACCTGCAAAACAGGCAAAAACGACACATGGACAAACTTGAGGAAAGAAAAAAAAATTATGGGAATATACTGTTGTGGAGATGTTGCAATGCCTTCTTTGGACACTATGTGGCACTAGAGAATTAGATTGTGCATGAACACCTGGACTTAATTACAACAGGCTGAAAATATTTTATAGCTTCATAGTACTGGAGCAAACATTTTTTGCTTCTTTTTTTGGAGCAGTTTATAATAATATTTTATTTTTATTTTTTTCTGTTAGTAAATTATCTTCTAAGTATTCTTCTGGTCCCTTAAAAAAAGACAGTAGTGTCCGCATCCTATGATCGAATGACCAAATTTTTGGAAAAAAAGAACAAAAAAGTTAACCGTTACATTCCTTCCTTATCGGATGGCGCTTACATGAAGCGCTAATCTGCGGCAGCTATCGCGATCCAGCAATCCTTTGCAAAACAGAAGTTCAGTTACAACTTTTTATTTTTTTTTATTTATCGAATTGTAGCTTTTTTTGTGACAAATGTAATACTGGAATAAATTGTAAATGTTTTTAATTTTTATATTCAATGAATTAAAGAAGTTTATTTATGGAATTAATCAATTAATAAAAAATATTTACCTATTTTTTATATTGCCTTCCCTAATTGTTTTTACTTCTTCATGGTATGTTTCTTGATTAGTAGAAAATGATAACAGATGAGGTAGCACTTATCTTGGTGTTTGATTGAAATATATTGAAAAAAAAAGGCGATAAGGATGCACACAGTGTGGTGTGTACAGCAACCAATCAAATCTGAGCTTACAGTAGCTAAAGCCATAGATGATGTACTTTGGTTGTTTTGTGTTACTACACTTTGTGCTTTGCTTATTAACCTTTTGTGTTTCACCAAACTGAAGGGGAACATTTTAGTTCACTATACTGTAAACTGATTATTGTCCCATGTAGAGAACATGCATACTTCTGGTTAAAGGGAACCTGTAGGCTGACATATTTATTTCCTGTTAAACAATACCAGTTGCCTGGCATCCTGCTGATCCTCCTGGCTTCTGTAGTGTCTGAATATCACACACCCGAAACAAGCATGCAGCTAATCTAGTCAGACTTCAGTCAGAAACATCTGATCTGCATATGCTTGTCTGGAGTCTACAGCTAAAAGTATTGAAGGCAGAGGATCAGCAGGAATTAATGTTTGGAATTAAACATGTCAACCTCCATATCCTTATCACATCAGGTTCCCTTTGAATGCTATTAAGTTTCCTAGGGATTTCCCTTCAAAAATAACATCACTCATTTCTAGGACTCACAGAGGAGCATGTGATCAGTTTGGTCAGGTGATAGATGTGTAAGTCTCTGATTTGCTAGTCATGATCATGTGCTAAAAGCAGGATGTGATCACAGCCAATTAGAGCTTTGCAAATCTATCAGCTGACCAAACAAATCAGATTCTTCTTCAATAGTTCTCCTAGACATAACCATCACTCATTTCCAATTTCAAAGTTAACCTGCCGGCCCTAAAACAGCTAAAATATAAATAGAACTGCTCATACAGTGAGGTCCTACTTGTTGGGAATAGCAGTTTCTCCTTTTATCAATTGTCTTTCCCAATTTCTGCCATGTGTCAGCTGATAATGCCCTAATGAGGTTGTCTGACCTTACATCTGCCCCTTCATGTTTTTTTCCTTCTGCCCTGTCTGGCTGTACTGTTGGTTTTGATAAGTCTGTTTGTTACTTTCAAGTCAACCTGACAGCAAAAATGCAGTTTTACGACTTTATTATTAATTGAAAAAAAAGGCTGTGGGTAAGGTACTTAGGTTCCATAGATAGATAGGCACTCAGGTGGAAGTAGAGCCAATGCAAGCAAATAAAGGACATATGGCTTCCAAGAAGTAAGCCTACACTGTCACCGCGGTTTTGAGTGTTGAAGAAGCCCCATGTGACACCCAATCATAACAGGTGCACTTTAACAGGGTAATTTCTGGCCACGGGAGTTTGTGCACGTTTCTGTAGCACGGCAGTCATGACATGTGGTAAACAGACCACCCAAGTGCACTCCATGCTGCACGTGCTAACGCCAGCCACGCTAATGGAAGGATATACAAAACTATGTATAGCACGAATGAGGGTGTTGTCCTCGGCAGCCAATCACATTACAGCGGCCATTTTTTTTTCTGCAGCAGGCAAGAACACTGAATCAGAGGTGATTGGCTACCTCAAACCACAACATTACGTTTGCTTACTGTGTTACCAATTCACCCACAACGTCATCAAGACGATTGTTTTTATAATCAAAGATCTCTCTGTAGGGCACTTAAAGGGGTCCTCTAACTAAAACTGATATTCAGTTAGTGGGTGGATAATGGTGGGTAGAGATGCAGTTGAAATTTGACAGGGACCCAAATTAGCGGGGGCTGACCTGGAACTCGGCATGGGGGTAATTAGAATGGATTAATAAAGCCCTAAAGTAATTTAACCATTACCTTTGTGCATCTGATTAGCCCCGTGCAAAGTTCTGGTTCAGAACCAGCCTATTCCAAATATAGTTGAGCAAAACTAAACAAGTCGTGAATTTTATATCACGTTTCTTACGGTGGGCCAAGCGACCCCCTGCTTGTTACATGCTTTGCGGTCTCCACTTTGAAATATCCCTTTTGATTTCTTTAACCTCCCTGGCGGTAAGCCCGAGCTGAGCTCGGGCTATGCCGCGCAGGAGGATTTCTCAGGCTCTGTTGGGGCGATTCACCCCATTCAAAGTGCTGTGCGCGCAGCCAGCACTTTGCTAGCCGCGCGCATAGCTCGATCGCGGCGATCGCCCGCACGCAGCGGCGGAAGAGGGCCCCCCCGCCAGAGCCCTGCGCTGCCCGGACCAATGAGTTCCGGGCAGCGCTATGGGGCTGGTTCGAGTGCGCCTGACGTCAGGACGTTGGCTGACGTCCATGACGCCATGGCGACAGGAGAAGCCAAACAGGGGAACGCGTTATATACGCGCTCCCCTATTTGCTATTGATGCCGGCGACGATCGCACTAGAGGGCCACATGCGCCCTCTAGTGGTGTATCATGTAGCTACCACTCTGGTAGCTTTACATGAAACAAAACAAAAACAAAAAAAAAAAAAAGGATTTTTGCCCATTTGGCAAAATAAATTAACCGCCAGGGAGGTTAAAGGGATCGGTATATGAAGGCTGCAATATTTATTTCCTTTTAAATAATACCTGTTGCCTGGCATCCTGCTGATCTCTGGCTGCAGTATTGTCTGAATCACACACCAGAAACAAGCACGTGGCTAATCTTGTCAAATTGTTGTCAGAGCATCTGATCTGCATGCTTGTTCAGGGGCTATGGCTAAAAGTATTAGAGGCAGAGGATCAGCAGGACAGCCAGGCAAATGGTATTGTTTAAAAGGAAATAAATATGTCAGCCGCCATATCCCTGTCACTTAAAGTTCCCTTTAACCCCTGGCCAACGCTGAGCCTACAGAGAAGAGTCACGCTATTCTTTGTACAGGTAGAATAGAACAGGGTTTCCCAACATTATTTTGGTATGTGCTTACCAACTCCTCAGATATTGGTCTGATCCAGGCCTGGGCAAACTTGGCCCTCCAGCTGTTAAGCAACTACAAGTCCCACAATGCATTGCAGGAGTCTTACAGCCACAGTCATGACTCATAAAGGCAAATGCATTGTGGGACTTGTAGTTCCTTAACAGCTGGAGGGCCAGGTTTGCCCATGTCTGATCTCAAGTACCCCTCGTCACTTATACATGCATTAACAGGACACCCTAAATGATTATAAATTATAGCACACCCTAAAGGAATATATCAGTAAATTATGTCCCATCATTCCCTATTGCTATATACTATATACTTATTCAGGCCAGGTTTGTTGATTGATCTTTTTTTTTTTTTTTTTCAAAACTCAAACTTTGTTAAACTTAAAGGACAACTGAAGTGAGAGGTATATGGAGGTCGCCATATTTATTTCCTTTTAAGCAATACCAGTTGCCTGGCAGTCCTGCTGATCCTCTGCCTCTAATACTTTTAGCCATAGACCCTGAACAAGCATGCAGCAGATCAGGTGTTTCTGACATTATTGTCAGATCTGACAAGATGAGGTGCATACTTGTTTCTGCTGTTATTCTGAAACTGCTGAAGCCACAAAGATCAGCAGGGCAGCCAGGTAACTGGTATTGTTTAAAAGGAAATACATATGACAGCCCTGTATCCCTCTCACTTCATTTGACCTTTAACTGTATCAATCAAGATTCTCCCTGAACCATAGGTACCCCCGGTGGTATGTGTGTATGATGTATTGAGAACCTAGGGCGAAAAACATCCACCAGGGGGAGCAAGACATCCTTCATTTTACGGCATAACAAACATGGTACAAAAGTAGTACCAGAAGCCATAGAATTAGACATGGTCCATGACCTGGTGATGTGAAGGCACTTCCTGCTGAGTTTTGATTGGCCCAGTGCTAAAGTACATACAATCTGATTTAAATTTGCATGCAAGCCAGATATCTACAGGTCATTGGCCATCTCTAGCGAGAATCTAGAATGACTCGAGGCTTGAGACACTAACTTCTGCAACCTGAGCATCAGGGCAGGGCTATTATAAATGGGGCCTAAGAGAAAGCCAGTTAACCTACCTATATGTTTTTGGTTTGTGGGAGGAAACCAGAGGGCACAGAGGAAGCCCCAAGGATACAGGAAGAACGGACGAAACCTCCATGATAACAGTGACCATGTTGGGGTTCCTTTGCTGTACTCGTACTGCAAGGCAAGGGTGTTACCCCCTTATCCATGGTGCTGACCATATTGCTAGTGGCATCAGGTCCCAAATAGCCACTTCATGTCTATGTATTCCTTTCCTGTCCCCTCTTATCAGGCCTGATGGGCAGATATATATAATGGGCAACGGTGGGAGGTTTGCAAGGAGAGAGACAGAATTTAGCCAGATTAGAACTGCAACAGAACAACAGCACATAACACTGAACATACACATTAAAAATGCACAGTGCCATCTTCTGGCCATTTAGCATACACACAGTCTATGCATGAAAGCAGTTGCATATTCTTACACAGGGAAGCTTAAGCTGTCAGCCATACTATCTCAGAAAAAAAACCCCACATATATAAGTAGATAAATACTTGCTCTACTTACATAACATATGTAATGTATTGTCCACATTTTGATTTTAGTGATTTTTCTATAGTTAAAAAGGGAAAATCCTTTTAGGATTTTCCATTTTGTCTGTGTCTATCTTAAAGCCAATCCTGACATCATTTCCTCCCTTACTTTGTCTGTGTATCATTGCCCGCCCCCCTCCCAGTCTTCAGACAGTCCCACCCAGCTCTGTTGTAGAAATTGCATTGAGAAATAGTGGCCAATCACAGAGGTGTGGGAGGGGAAAACAGGAGGGAAAGAGGCTTCAGCCAATCAGGCTGCATTAGTTAACACTGAGGGGAAAGTAAAGAAGAAAAAAAGAAAACCCAGCATGCCCTGCAACTTCCTTTGTCCAAATAAGAACAAGGAAAACTGGGAAATGATGTTTTATGGAGAAGAAAAATAAGAGTGACTTTTAATTCTTTTTGGATTGCCTGGTTAACATCCTTATTACTTGTTTACTAGAAAAAAATAAAGAATTGTTTTTTTATTTTATGCCTGACAGTTACACTTTAAAACTAGCTGGATGCTCAATATCAGTCTTAGATTAGGGATTAGATTGTGAGCCCCTTTTAGGGACAGTTAGGTGACAATACAAAATACTCTGTACAGCGCTGCGGAAGATGTCGGCGCTATATAAATACTAAATAATAAAGTATGCCTAAACACTCTGCTGGTAAAACAGAAGGCAACCAAGAGGTTCTCAAATCTCTTCATAGAAACAAAACCAGTAACATTATAATCCTTTTTTTTTTTTTTTTTTGCTCAGGAAGAGATTTGAAGTTCATATACACTAATCCTTTAGAAGGATTTCCTTTAACCCATGTGCTGGAATGTTACATGGTGCAGATTCTGGGGAGGGGGCGGTTGGTTTAGAAATCACATGTTACATCTAACAGTAGAGTTACTATAGCTTGCCTTACCAGTGCATGAGTGCTAACATGGCCGTGGAAGCATCTAATGCTGGGCATACTGTATATTCAGTCCTACAAGGAGGAGCGAAGTCTAACCTGAACATAAAACTGAAATGTACAGCATCCAGGGAACAGTAAAAGTATATCATTGTACTGTATACGAGAGTACTGATTACAGTGGGTCATGGTGGTTCTACCACTGTGGAATGAAGAAGTTGTCTGGGCTAGTGGCCTCACCTTTAAAGAGGAACTCCAGCCTAAACAAACATACTGTCATTAAGTTACATTAGTTATGTTAATTAAAATAGATAGATAATATAATCTCTTACCCACACTGTTTTAAAAGAACAGACAAATGTTTGATTTCATGAGGGTCGCCATCTTTTTGGTTGAAAGGAGGTGACAGGGAGCATGAGACACAGTTCCAACTGTCCTGTGTCCTGAGCACCTCTCCCAGTTGCTAGGCAACGTGAATAACAACATAGGAAATCTCATCATGCTCTGCACAGCATCAAGGAAAAAAAGCCCGGGCTTTTTTTCTTTGATGGGTGGAGCTTAGCTAAAAATGCAGCTAAAAATGATGCTTTGGTAAGAAAAACAAAGTTCTGATGCTGTGAAACTGTTAAAGAAACACCAAGCCTTTTCAGTTCTGCTGAGTAGATTTTTAGTCCGGAGGTTCACTTTAAATTGCAGTACCAGGTAGTCCTGTTGGTGCTTTATAAATCAATAATAATAATGTGGTAGGACATTAGACTAGGACTCTGGTAGGATTAGACTGTGAGCTCCTCTGAGGACAGTTAGTGGACAGTTAGTGGCATGACTATGTACTCTGTAAAGTGCTGCAGAAGAGGTCAGTGCTATATAAATACATAATAATATGGTAGGATATTAGACTATGACAATGGTAGGATTAGATTGTGAGCTCCTCTGAGGACAGTCAGTGACATGACTATGTACTCTGTAAAGTTCCACAAAGGATGTCAGTGCTACATAGATACATAACAATAATATGGTAGGTATTGGACTATGGCTGTGGCAGGGATTCGATTGAGAGTTCCTATAAAGACAGTCAGTGACATGATTATGTACTCTGTAAAATGTTGCAGAAGATGTCAGTGCTATAGAAACACTTATGATAGGACATTAGACTATGACCATGGTAGGATTAAATTGTGAGCTCCTCTGAGGACAGTCAGTGACACGACTGTGTGCTCTGTAAAGTTCAGCAAAAGATGTCAGTGCTATATAAATACATAATAATAATAATAATTTGGTAAGAGATTAGACTATAGCTATGGTAGGGATTAGATTGTGAGCTCATCTGAGGACAGTCAGTGACATGACTATGTACTCTGTACAGTGCTGAAGAAGATGTCAGTGCTATACATACAGTATATATAATAATAATATGGTGGGAATTTAGACTATGACTATGATTAGGGATTAGATTGTGAGCTCCTCTGAGGACAGTCAGTGACATGACTATGTACTCTGTACAGTGCTGCAGAAGATGTCAGTGCTATACATACAGTATATATAATAATAATATGGTGGGAATTTAGACTATGACCTATGATAGCGATTAGATTGTGAGCTCCTCTGAGGACAGTCAGTGACATGACTATGTACTCTGTAATATTTCGCAAAATATGTCACTGCTATATAAATACATATTAATAAATAGCAATAGTATTTCAATGTATAATAATATTAATATGTAATGACTAAGTCCTTCTTCCCCCCCAGACACATCCTGCTTCTGCTAAATGAGCCGCCGGACTCCAGCCAAGTTAATACCAATAACTGCATCATTAAAGATAAACACGCTGGTAAATACATCGGAATGTCAGGAATGCCAGGAACGTCGCGGTGAAGTGCGCCAGCCAGGAAAAATACCCCCATTCTAGTGACATTTTATAGAGAAGGACTTTATTAAATGGAGCTGGCTCTGCGGGGGGGGCTGCATTCTAGCAGGCTGGCGTCTCGGTGGGGGGGGGGGGGGGTGAGTATAGTTCCACCACATTTAATAGGTGAGTATAATTGGAGGAAATGTGAGTGCGGATGTGACCTTACAGGCAGCACTCGGGAATAGCTGGCCTATACAATGGCAAGCAGGGGCTCTGCTGCTGCACATGAGCTTTCACTATGAGTAATGATGACTAAGGACAGGGGGAATATCTGCCAGTGAGATTAATGCTCAGAGTAGCATCAAAGGAGCAGAATAATATAGTCACAGGCAGTGGCATAGCTAAGGAGCTATGGGCCCCGGTGCGACTTTCACATGGAGCCCCCAAGCACTCTATACATAACAATTGATACGGCACACAAAAACCTGCCAAGGGCAACACAGTGTCAGAGGTGCAAGAGGGGGATGGGGAACAGCTTGTTAACGATTAGTACCATTCAAAGCATTTATAGAAGTGATTATTACCAGCACAGGACCAATAAAGAGCTAATACTGCGGGTGAGGGCGGGCCCTACGGGGCTCCTCTGGCCTAAGGGCCCCGGTGCGGTCGAGACATCTGCAACCCCTATTGCTATGCCAATGGTCGCAGGCCCACTTACTAAATGCCCAGACAAAAAGGTGAGTGTAATGTGTTGCATATATTATTTAAAGTGACCCTGAACAGACCTAAAAAAAAATGCAGTACTTAACTTACCTGGGGCTTCCTCCAGCTCCCCATAGCCCGTGAGGTCCCTCTGCGTCCTATGGGTGCTCTCCGTTTTCCCGCTGGTGGCTCCATTAGCTGCGCAACTTGGCCGGGAGTTGTGTGCAACTGCCCCGCCGGCGTTAAATACTATTCCCCCTCTGAGCCGTATTAACTAGGAGGGAGAAGTCATTTGGGGTCCCCCTTACGCGCACCACACAGTATAACATTACCGCTATGGCGCCACCTAGTTTCGGTGATCGGCGCTAAGCGACATGCGCCGTAACTACCCACTTCATCCAATTTATGTTTTATGGGATTTTAAAATCCATCTGACCAATTACACTGTTGGTGGGCGTGTTCCTTGGTTTCTGAATTTTGGGACAGGTGCTTTAAATTAGCCTCTGAGGTATCAGTGGACCCATGGGTGGCTATTTAATAAGCCTTTACTTTCACATACAAAATTTCAAAACAAATTTGTGGGCCACATATGTGATGCTGGTAAACCCCTTATTGCAGCCACATGCAAATAGAGATGGCCCAGCCTGGCCCAGCCTTGGAGAACTCATGAAGAAGCATGATCAGTTTGATCAGCTGATAGATTTGTAAGCCTGTGATGACTTCCTGGTTTAACACATGATCATGACCAGCAAATCAAAGCCTTACAAATCTATCAGCTTATTAAACTGATCATGTGCCTCTCCATGAGTTCTGCAAGGCTGGGCCATCCCTACATGGAAATCTCTGCCTCCCAACTCATTGCTAAGATCAAAGAGATGTATCTTTATGAAGATCTTCTCTCCTATATTAAAGTAACAAACAGACAGAATTTTCTTGATGTACGGGGCTCATGGGTCTCCTGGTACAATTTTCGTGGTAGAAAAACCTAGGAAGAGAAATCTATTGGCTTTAATGTACTATATCGATGTTCCTAACCTAGGGTGTTTTTTGTTTCTTTTCTGTCTTTAAAGTTCACCCAAACTGAGAAAAATGATTTAAAACAAACACACAATGTACCTGCAAATGACTATTACATACTTCAGTTCCTTTCAGAAGCTCACCATTTTCTTCTTACATTGATTCCTTCCAGTTCTGACAAGATCTTGTCAGACTTGTCTCTCAGGAAGCTGAAAGCCTCTCTATATCCACTGCTGTCAGTTATAACTGAAAGGACAACTGAGGTGCAGGGTTATGTCCATGTTTCCCTATTGGCTCAAGCGATATTAGTGATTAACTGACTGCTGACCCGAAAGCTGTTATGGGGTCATCACCATAGAAGCCTAAGAATTCCATTGATCACAGTGGACAAACAGGATGTGGGAAAGGAGAAAGAGATTGATAAACAAACTATGCGGGAGGTAAGTATGATGTGTGTATGTTTATTTTGACTTTTATTTTTCAGTTCAGGTAAGCTACGGTCAGTGTACAGTCTGTATAAATATGTGCGGCAAAACTTTTCAAAATAAATATTGTTGGGGGGAAAAAGTTTTAGGTAGAGTCCTCCTTTAAATGTTCATTTATTTTGGCATAACACAACTCAAAGCCGTCTCCCTGACACTCCCTAAAAAATTACAGCTCTATATCTTCTGATAGAACATTTTTTGTTCCTTGCCAAAGGCAGTTTAGCTCTTTTGGAATTTAAATACTACATGGCATTTGTATAGAATATGGTGAACTTGTCGGTACAAAAGTCACAAGGAAAAAAAAGAAAGAAAACAGAGAGGAGAGTTCAGACAACACTCGCTCCAAACCTCCCATCCACTCATATCAATCAATGTTTTTCTGAAAAAAAGGAGATATTTTGCCTCTTGCCTTTCAAGGTCACTGAAGGGTTACGTAAATCAGAGGCACACTCCACGAGGCAGAGCAGGCTACAAGGGAACACTGAGGGTGTCATCTGATTTTGAACATAGAACAGGTCAAATAATATACAGTACCTGTATTTTTTCGGACTATAAGACGCACCTAGGTTTGGAAGCAGCAGATTTGGGCGCATGAGACAAGTGGACAAAAAGGGCGCCCCATTCACTCCCATTATAAATATTGTTTAATGGGCGCCAAACAGGGAAAAAAAGGCGCTGGAGATTATTAACGTTTTAACCAACGGCGCCCAGAGATTTTTAAGGATTTATAACTATGTTTGTGATGATTTAACTTTACAAAATGAGCCCGTGACGAATAACGTTTATAAAGATACTAAATCACTATTCCTAAAACATTTCTAAAACATTATTATCCACCCCAAAAAATTATTTACATTTTTTTATTTACATTTTTTATTTATTAATGTCTGTAAAACATTATTATCCATAGGGGGTCTTAGGTTTAGGCACCACCAGGGGGGGGTCTTAGGTTTAGGCACCAACTGGGGGGTCTTAGGTTTAGGCACCAACAGGGGGGTCTTAGGTTTAGGCACCAACTGGGGGGTTTTAGGTTTAGGCACCAACAGGGGGGTCTTAGGTTTAGGCACCAATAGGGGGGTCTTAGGTTTAGGCACCAACTGGGGGGTCTTAGGTTTAGGCACCAATAGGGGGGTCTTAGGTTTAGGCACCAACTGGGGGGTCTTAGGTTTAGGCACCAACAGGGGGGTCTTAGGTTTAGGCACCAACTGTGGGGTCTTAGGTTTAGGCACCACCAGGGGGTCTAGGGGTTAGGGATAGGTACAGGGAGGGTTTTTAACAAACGTAAATATAAGTTTCAGTTTACAAACAGGGAAGATTAACGTTTTAAGAATTGCCGATCTCATACACATTATTTAGTGATTTATAAATTCTTAAAACACTATTTGTAAACGAAATTCTACACAATATTTCTATAAACGATAATACTGTTTATCGTTTACACCACGCGCCCTTTTTTCCCGACGCCCTTTTTTGATGTACGCCCTAGGTTTAGAGGGCAAAAACCAGGGTAAAAAAAATACTAAACCTGGGGTGTTTATGGTCCAGGAGCATCTTCAACATGTTCTTCCCCAACTATTGTGTCCCCTTTTGTCCCTCTTCTGTCCCCGTGTCCTTCTTTGCTCCCCATGTGACCTTCTGTCCCCCTGTGTCCCCCCCCCCCCCCCCCGCATGTCTCCTCCACCCCTATGTGTAAATACAATTAGCGACAGCGCAGCTCACAAAATCCACAGTTCCGGTGGCAATCAGCGGACCTCTCCTCTCCAGCACAACTCGCCCTAGTGACGGCTTCTGCTGATTGCGTCTTCAGCAGATGCCGTCACTAGGGGGCACATTTGTAAATAGGCTAACCTACATAGCTCTCCACAATCTCTCTAGGTATGAAAATTGTGTACTACTAGTACCCAACCTCTCCCCCACCCCCCCATTGTTTATATTAGGTACCCCGTGTTTGTTTCTTACGTTGTACACTGCCACAGAATATGTTAGTGCTTTATAAATCAATGATAAAAGGTCCCAAGAATCCCCTAATATTCCATAAGAAATGCATTTAGTTCTCTTATTGCCAGTGGCGTAGATAAGGAGCTCTGGTTCCCAGTGCAAGTTTTACATTGCCCCCAAGCACTCTATAACAATTGATACGGCACACCAAAACCTGCCAAGGTCAGCCACAGTCAGAGGTGCAAGAAGGTGATAGGAAACAGAGTGTTAATGATTACTACTATTCAAAGCATCTATAGAAGTGATTATTACCAGCACAGGGCCATGTATGAGCTAATACTGCGGTTGAGGGAGGGCCTTACGGAGCCCCTCTGGCCCAAGGGCCAGGTGCGGTTGCAACCCTATTGCTACGCCACTGCTTATTGCAAAATGAAGCTACAAGTGTTGGTTAGCAAAAAGTTGTCCTTCAGGAATGACACTTCCATAACCTGTTGCTATGGGTTACGGCCTATTGCTGCCCAGCTGTATGTGGCCCTCCTCTTTACAGAACAGGCCCATTTTGTGTTTTTGCAGCTTCTCACAGCACAGTTTAACCCCGAGCTGCAGATACTATCTGACAAACATCTCCCAGACAGATGGAATCTCCCAGGCGTACAATGTGAACAATATGGAGTCTGTGCGGATCAAAGCTTCACACTAGTAGCCAGGCCGGCCTCCGCAAGCCGCTTCCAGTCAGTAAGAGTCCAGCTTTTGTGCATTTACCGTCTGATAGTCCTCTCAAAAATATGTTTTACTCTTCAAAGGAATTAAAACACTTTTAATCTGCTCCACATGTCGCCATGTGACTGGAGGAATTACGGCAGGAAAATAAAGTACGCTTGTGTGCTCCTTTCTCATAGAGCGGCTGTGGCAGGTATGTGCGTGTGTGCGTTATAAAATGCCAAACTCTTACACAAGGGCTTCTTCGTAGCTTTAGAGAATTAACCTTGTTTTATCCTAACGCACAAGCAGGTAAACAAATAGCCGCATATGCAAGGAATGCTCCTGAAATCCGGGACTGAGCGGACGGTTGGCACGTCGATTGGGAATAGATGAGAAGATGGCTTTTTGTGCGCTCTGTTTGTTAACATCCAAGATTAGACACCTTATTTGTCTATGCATTTGATAGAACAATGTTTTCTATGAATCTCCCATGAGGAGTTGGATTAGTCCAAAAACCTGTCAGATTTTAACTGCTTACTTTTTTCGCTCCTTTAAGTTTTGATGGAAAAAAAAAATGCAGTGTTTTCTGTATATATTTACTTTTTGCTTCCTCCTCGGTAATCCCGCAATGCCTGCTCACTCACTCCCTTCCTCCCCTCTCTCAGTCAGTCAGTCAGTCTGCAACTATAGGCTGTCAGTCAGTAGAGGGGGTGTGGCCTTAACTGACAGAGCAATCACTCTATTTCCTGCATGCCCGTGTGACTAAGAAGAGTGTTTTTCAGGCTCACTGGGTGTGGTAGAACAGGCAAGTTTCCCTTTTTAAGTTGCAAAAATTACTTTTTTTTTTTTTTTATGCAAAATTAATTTAGCATACTGCTCCATTAAATGCATATACAAACTCTACCTTAACAGCTTTAGAAACTTTGCATTCTGGGGTTTTTAGTTACTTTATACTTATTTGGGGCTTCCTCCAGCCCCTGGTAAGTATAACTCCCCAGATGTGTTTCCTAAAACTCGTTTACTCCTGCTCACTTGAGGACGCTCGGTCCCTCACCATCTCCCCGGGCCGCTCCGGTCCCCCACTGACGGCCAGGGGAGACAGCGAGGGACCGAGCGGCCTCAAGGGGGCTGGAGGAAGCCCCGGGTAAGTATAAATCCTGAGACTTGTTTTGTCTCAAGTACACCTTGAGGGGTAAAACCCCCAGAATGAAAAATTTCTGAAGCTGTTCAGGCAGAGTTTGTATAGGCAGAGCCGGGACAAGGTCCTTCAGCACCCAAGGCTGAGACACCAAAGTGTGCCCCTCCATCCCTCCCACGCCAGCCGTCACACACTCATTGCTATTAGACTAAGAGGTGCCCCAGGGCCCCCAACACCTTAATCTCTAGTTATCTGGCTTGCAGTCACTGCCATGTATCCCCTTTTCTTATTTCTCTCTGCTTCAAACACAATAGAGGAATGATAGCTGAGTGAGTTGTGTGCCCCTCCTACACTGCGCCCTGAGGCTGGAGCCTCTCTCGCCTTTGCCTTGTCCCGTCCCTGTGTATATGCATTTAATGGAACAGTATGTTAAAGGACAACTGAAGTGAGAGGGATATGGAGGCTGACATATTTATTTCTATCTAAGCAATGCCAGTTGCCAGGCCTTCCTGCTGATCCTCTGCCTCTAATACTATTAGCCATAGCCCCTGAACAAGCATGCAGCAGATCAGGTGTTTCTGACATTAATGTCAGATCTGACAAGACTGGCTGCATGCTTGTTTCTGGTGTTATTCAGATACTACTGCAGAGTAGAGATGTCGCGAACCTCCGATTTTCGGTTCGCAAACCCCGTTCGCGAACCTTCGCGGAAGGTTCGGTTCGCATAAAAGTTCGCGAACCGCAATAGACTTCAATGGGGATGCGAACTTTGAAAAATAGAAAAAATTATGCTGGCCACAAAAGTGATGGAAAAGATGTTTCAAGGGGTCTAACACCTGGAGGGGGGCATGGCGGAGTGGGATACATGGCCAAAGTCCCGGGGAAAAATCTAGATGTGACGCAAAGCAGCGTTTTAAAGAGACTCCGTAACAAAAATTGCATCCTGTTTTTTATCATCCTACAAGTTCCAAAAGCTATTCTAATGTGTTCTGGCTTACTGCAGCATGTTCTACTAACACCATCTCTGTAATAAATCAACTTATCTCTCTCCTGTCAGACTTGTCGGCCTGTGTCTGGAAGGCTGCCAAATTCTTCAGTGTTGTGGTTCTGTGATGCATCTCCCCCCTCCAGGCCCCTCTCTGCACACTGCCTGTGTGTTATTTAGATTAGAACAGCTTCTCTCGTCTCTCTTATCTTTTACTAGCTGGATAAATCGTCCTCTGAGCTGGCTGGGCTTTCACATACTGAGGAATTACAAACAAGGGCAAAGCTGTTTGCAGGAAGAAAAGAGCAGCCTGAAACTTCAGTGCATGAGAGCTGAAGGGGGAAAGAAACACACAAATGATCTCTTGAGATTCAAAAGGAAGGGTGTATACAGCCTGCTTGTGTATGGATGTATTTTCTATGTGTGGACATACTGTACATCAACCTACTTCCTGTTTTGGTGGCCATTTTGTTTGTTTACAAACAAACTTTTTAAAATTGTTTTTAACCACTTTTAATGCGGCGAGGAGCGGCGAAATTGTGACAGAGGGTAATAGGAGATGTCCCCTAACGCACTGGTATGTTTACTTTTGAGCGATTTTAACAATACAGATTCTCTTTAAGGGCAGAAATCACATTGAATGCTAAATTGCAGGCCTAAAGTGCTTTCAAACATCTTGCATGTGTATACATCAATCAGGGAGTGTAATTAGAATTCTGCTTCACACTGACACACCAAACTCACTGTGTAACGCACCGCAAACAGCTGTTTGCGTAGTGACGGCCGTGCTGGACTGGTGCGCACCATGGCGAGAGTGTAGGCCATGGCAGTTTTCCAGCCCATATGGTCGCCGGGCTGTGGTAGCTCAATGATAGAACAACAGTGACTGTCCAGCTGATCAAATTTGGTCTGTCCACAATGAAGCAACGACCTTATTATCTTCTTGTATGTAAGTAGGCATAGGTAGGAGTCCCAGTATAGGTAGGTAGGCATAGGTAGGTGCCTCAGTAGTTAGCTAGGCATAGGTAGGAGTCCCAGTATAGGTAGGTAGGTGCCTCAGTAGTTAGCTAGGCATAGGTAGGAGAACTAGTATAGGTAGGTAGGCATAGGTAGGAGTCCCAGTATAGGTAGGTAGGCATAGGTAGGAGTCCCAGTATAGGTAGGTAGGCATAGGTAGGAGTCCCAGTATAGGTAGGTAGGTGCCTCAGTAGTTAGCTAGGCATAGGTAGGAGACCCAGTATAGGTAGGTAGGCATAGGTAGGTGTCCCAGTAGTTAGCTAGTCATAGGTAGGAGTTCCAGTATAGGTAGGTAGGCATAGGTAGGTGTCCCAACAATCATCCAGGAGCAAGCCAAGAGCCTAACTAATCTTTCCCTAGGAGAACAAGTCTGCAGCAGCTGTCCCTAGTCTGCCTAGCAGGCACACGAGTGAGTGTCATGGCCAGCGAGATATTATTATATAAGGGGGGGTGGGGCTCCAGGGCTTAGTGTAGCCTGAATGGCTACAATGTGCCTGCTGACTGTGATGCAGAGGGTCAAAGTTGACCCTCATAGTGCATTATGGGGCGAATCGAACTTCCGCAAAAGTTCGCCTGTTGCAGGCGACCGCAAACCCCCAAAGTTCGCCTGGAACCGTTCGCAGGCGAACCGTTCGCTACATCTCTACTGCAGAGAAATAGACCAGCAGGGCTGCCAGGCAACTGGTATTGATTAAAAAGAAATAAATATGGCAGCCTCCATATACCTCTTACTTCAGTTCCCCTTTAAATTTATTTTGCATAAAAAGTAAAAAAAAAACGTCATTAAGTTTAAAAAAAAAAAGTGATCAGCTGATCAAACAAATCACATGCTTCTCCATGAGTTCTCCTAGACATGACCATCACTACTTAACCCAACCATTGGCCCAAAAGTATTCCTAGCTTGGTGTAGCACAGGACAAAACCCATTATTATAAAGAGAACCCGAGGCGGCATACTGCAATCCTAATAGGACTCAGATGCATGTAGTGTGCACAATGACGTGTCTCTGTGTCTCTCTGTTGCCGCTGGAAGCCCCCCAGCGCCGCGCTGCACCCCCTTAAAAGGTCGCCAGCCTAGCGAAAATCTGCTTGTTGCTAGCTGGCAATATTTAAGTGAGGCTGTCAGTCAGCCTCGCAGCATCTGCCCCTGATAAAGTGCTCCTCCCTCAGACATCCTCTGCCTCTATTAGCTTCCTCTAATAGGGATGGCAGCGGCGATACAGTGACCCAGAGGCATGACTTTGTGCACATGACATGCCTCTGGGTCCTATTACATAGTTACATAGTTATTTTGGTTGAAAAAAGACACACGTCCATCGAGTTCAACCAGAAAAAGTACAGCACCAGCCTGCTCCCTCACATATCCCTGTTGATCCAGAGGAAGGCGAAAAACCCTCATAAGGCATGGTCCAATTAGCCCCACAGGGGAAAAAATTCCTTCCCGACTCCAGATGCCAATCAGATAAAATCCCTGGATCAACATCATTAGGCATTACCTAGTAATTGTAGCCATGGATGTCTTTCAATGCAAGGAAAGCATCTAAGCCCCCTATAAATGCAGGTATAGAGTTTGCCATAACGACTTCCTGTGGCAATGCATTCCACATCTTAATCACTCTTACTGTAAAGAACCCTTTCCTAAATAAATGGCTAAAACGTTTTTCCTCCATGCGCAGATCATGTCCTCTAGTCCTTTGAGAAGGCCTAGGGACAAAAAGCTCATCCGCCAAGCTTTTATATTGCCCTCTGATGTATTTATACATGTTAATTAGATCCCCTCTAAGGCGTCTTTTCTCTAGACTAAATAAACCCAGTTTATCTAACCTTTCTTGGTAAGCGAGACCTTCCATCCCACGTATCAATTTTGTTGCTTGTCTCTACACCTGCTCTAAAACTGCAATATCTTTCCTGTAATGTGGTGCCCAGAACTGAATTCCATATTCCAGATGTGGCCTTACTAGAGAGTTAAACAGGGGCAATATTATGCTAGCATCTCGAGTTTTTATTTCCCTTTTAATGTATCCCAAAATTTTGTTAGCTTTAGCTGCAGCGGCTTGGCCTTGAGTACGATTATTTAACTTGTTGTCGATGAGTACTCCTAAGTCTTTCTCCAAGTTTGATGTCCCCAACTGTATCCCATTTATTTTATATGGTGCTAGACCATTGGTACGACCAAAATACATGACTTTACATTTTTCAACATTGAATTTCATCTGCCATGTATGTGCCCATATAGCCATCCTATCCAGATCCTGTTGCAATATGACACTATCTTCCTAGGATTGCAGTATGCCACCTCGGGTTCTCTTTAAAGCATTAACTTCACTACCGGCCATTTCCTGCTTGGCAGACTTCTAGAACTGCAGACTGTCATCTTCTCAAACAGGTTTGTCTGAGCCACACCCCCTTAGCAGTCTGAACAGAATGATGTTTAAAGCCAATGGGTACCATTTAAAAAAAGAAAAAGTCAGATACTCACCTAAGGAGAGGGAAGGCTCGGTCCTAATGAGCCTTCCCTCTCCTCTCCCGGTGCCCTCGGTGCTGCGCTGGCTCCCCCGTTCGCGTCCGCCGCCGCAGGGACTTCGGAGGTCTTCGGGAGCACTCGGGCTTCCGAAGACGGGCCGCTCCATACTACGTGAGCGCGTCATAGAGGGCGCTCGCACATGCGTAGTATGGAGTGGCCCCGTCCTCGGGAGCCCGAGTGCTCCCGAAGGCTTCCGAAAGCTCCCTTCGGCATGCGGAAGTGGCAGTATTTGACCGAAGTGGTCGAATACTGCCACGGGGGATCCTGCGCGAGACCGGGCACCGGGAGAGGAGAGGGAAGACTCATTAGGACCGAGCCTTCCCTCTCCTTAGGTGAGTATCTGACTTTTTCTTTTTTTATACGGTAAACATTCACTTTAAAATGGAACTTTAACCAAGGACTGCACTTCATCCCAATCGGTAGCCAATACCCCCTCAACCATTAGAATTCTTTACCGTTTCTCGAATGATGTGATGTCATGACCATGGTCCTGAAAGTTTGATGTCTGTGAACCTCATGCATTGTGGGAAATGTGTGCCAAGCAAGCAATTTAAACAAAAATTGTGGACAAGCACCATCCAAAAATGTTTTAAGCAAATAATTAGGCAGAGAGGAATGTGCTAATTGGGTAATTAGAACACAGAAAAAAACAAGAAAAAGCACCTAATATAAGCAGCACCAGACCACTCAAAAGTGTCTCAAAAAATTACATAAACTTTATTTGGTAAACAGTAAACAAATTTAAAAACATTTAAAGGGATACTGTAGGGGGGTCAGGGGGAAATGAGTTGAAGTTACCCGGGGCTTCTAATGGTCCCCCGCAGACATCCTGTGCCCGCGCAGCCACTCCCCAATGCTCCGGCCCCGCCTCCGGTTCACTTCTAGAATTTCAGACTTTAAAGTCTGAAAACCACTGCGCCTGCGTTGCCGTGTCCTCGCTCCCCCTGATGTCACCAGGAGTGTACTGCGCAGACACAGACCATACTGGGCCTGCGCTGTGCGCTCCTGGTGACATCAGGGGAAACGAAGACACGGCAACGCAGGCGCAGTGGTTTTCAGACTTTAAAGTCTGAAATTCCAGAAGTGAACCGGAGGCGGGGCCGGAGCATCGGTGAGTGGCTGCGCCAACACAGGATGTCTGTGGGGGACCATTAGAAGCCTCGGGTAAGTTCAACTCATTTTCCACCGACCCCCCTACAGTATCCCTTTAAAAATCACCAACGGTGACTGCAGTGGTGTACATATAAATGATCCAATAATCAAAAGGTTTACAATTCCTCACAGAAACCTCAATCTAATACAATAATAATCCTTATTATCATAGTATCTTTAGGGTTTATGTAATTTTTTTAGATACTTTTGAGTGTTCTGGTGCTGCCTATATTGGGTGCTTTTTCTTGTTTGTTTTTTTTCTGCCAAGCAAGCAATATCTCCCTCTGTGCATAGAATGCTTAGTAAACGAACATTCCATACAGATCGCCTGGCAGGACTAAAGATTTCACAATGTAAATCAAGGTGAGGAAAAATTTTACAATGGGAAAAACACTGTTTAAAGGGGAACAGTAGAGAGAGGTATATGGAGGCTGCCATGTTTATTTCCTTTTAAGCAATACCAGTTGCCTGGCAGCCCTGCTGATCCTCTGCCTCTAATACTATTAGCCATAGCCCCTGAACAAGCATGTAGCAGATAAGGTGTTTCAGACTTTAAAGTCAGATCTGACAAGACTAGCTGCATGCTTGTTTCTGGTGTTATTCAGATACTACTGCAGAGAAATAGACCAGCAGGGCTGCCAGGCAACTGGTATTGATTAAAAGGAAATAAATATGGCAGCCTCCGTATACCTCTTACTTCAGTCCCCCTTTAAATAATCTATACATGAGTATTGTAAACAATAAGCAATTGTATTAATTATGTCATTTTCACTACAGTTCCTCTTTAAATTATGCAGAATCTGCATTCTGTGCATGTTTGTTTGTTTTTTAAAAGTATTTATATAGTGCTGACATATTACTCAGCACTGTACAGAGTATTTAGCCTTGTTACTAACTGTCCCTCAGAGGGGCTCACAATCTAATCCCTACTATCGTGTAGTGCAGTATCATAGTCTAGGACCAATTTTTAGGGGAAGCCAATTAACTTATCTATATGTTTTTGGGATGTTGTAGAACATACCAACCCTTCACAGATGTTGACCCAGCTGGGATTCAAACCAGGGACCCAGCGCTGCAAGGTGAGAGCACTAACCACCATGCTTCAAGAAAACAAATCTTGTTTGAACTGAGAACTCCATGCGTGCAGGTTTTCACTACGAGTGCAGTATACTGCCAGTGCTGTCATACCAGCGGAGATTGTAATCGTCGTAAGTGGATGCTATGCATTATTTACTCTTATTTACTATACAGCTGAATTGCTTTAACGTGACAGCTGGTGACAGGTGCACTTTAAAACGACTGTCCGCATGTGTTGCCATTTCAAGAAACAAAGCTTTTAAGAGTAGATAACTGCAAGTACAGCGTGATAAAAGCCAGTGGAAGCCACTCATAGTTCACAGAGAGGCCGCTCCTGTCAAACTGGTTCATCTCTCTCTTTGCGGTAGTGACTGGGAACTCTGATAATGTCACAAGTGGATGGGGGTCATTTCAGTGCTTGTGTGATAATGCGTGCATCTGTGCGCGGCTGCTGAGGGAGCATCACTTCCACTACACTTGCCAAGTGGCGTCCTTGAGAAGGGCAGCTGACAGGCGGTGAATTCGCTGCCAGTCAGCTATTGGCCTGCACTGGCCGGGCACTTGTTAGCGCTCAACACTGATGTTCATGTTGCGGCTCTCTGCCACCAGTGCTTGACGTGCGCTACATTTAAATTGCACCCTAATGGCGCTTGAGGGCAGCAGCTGGGAGGCTGAACTGCTCGACAAGCGTACAGCTCAGCATCCCATCTTAAAGGACCAATATCATGAAAATTGTAAAAGTTAAAATACATGTAGACCCATTCAAACGAAGTACATTTCTTCCAGAGTAAAATGAGCCATATATTACTTTTCTCCAATGTAGCTATCACAGTGTGAAGCGAGCAGCGAGGTTGGCCGGCATCTTTGTATAAATCTTTTCCAGGGAGTATCTTTATAAAGAATAAAGGCCTAACTGAGAATCCCCCATGAAGAGATGAACTAGCCCAAAACCTGTCAGTTCTGTCAGATTTCTACTACCTACTGTAAGTGACAGCAACATGGCAGAAAAGTATATTATGGCTCATTTTACTCTGGAAAGAAATGTACTTCTCATTTGTCCATGTTTACATGTATTTTACATTCTACCTTTTTTCGCGATGGTGGTCCTTTAAAGAGAACCCGAGGTGTGTTTAAAGAATGTTATCTGCATACAGAGGCTGGATCTGCCTATACAGCCCAGCCTCTGTTGCTATCCCAAACGCCACTAAGGTCCCCCTGCACTCTGCAATCCCTCATAAATCACAGCCGTGCTGTGAGGCTGTGTTTACATCTGTAGTGTCAGTCTCAGCTGCTCCCCCGCCTCCTGCATAGCTCCGGTCCCTGCCTCCGTCCCTTCCCTCCAATCAGCAGGGAGAGAAGGGATGCAGGCGGGGACTGGAGTTCTGCAGGAGGCGGGGAAAGCAGCAGACTGACACTATAGAGATAAACACAGCCAGCTCTGACAAGCTGTTTGTCAGCAGCGTGGCTGTGATTTATGATGGATTGCAGAGTGCAGGGGGACCTTAGGGGGGTTTGGGATAGCAACAGAAGCTGGGCTGTATAGGCAGATCCAGCCTCTGTATGCAGATAATATTCTTCAAACCCACCTCGGGTTCTCTTTAAAGAGACCTTACAGTATATCTGAAGGGAAAAAAGTTCCCCAAATGCGTACTTACCTCAGTCAGGGCTGCATTTCTGGAAGGGCCTCGAAGGCCCAGGCCTTGTGCGTCTGCAGCCTAAGGGAGCACCTGAACATGAAAGACTGGTTGCTACATATGAAAGAGGAGGCTGAAAATGGGAAGCAATACATGAAAAGGGGAAGCTGATGCTCAAGAGAGCTGTTCATGAAAGAAAGGGGCTACAGTACATGGATGACACACATGGAGGAGGTGCCGCACATGGAATGGGAGTGTAACGATTGGTGTCAGCAAGCACAGATATTCTGATCATTGGTGATCTGCAGTATCACCAATAATACAGATGCTATACCTGATTAAATGGTGATCTGCAGAATCGCCAATAATGCAAGTATAGCGTGACACGATACAATTGTATGCAAGAGGGTGCTTGGTACAATAGAGTATCTCTATAGGGCACAGAGATACAACCTCCAGCAAGCTGGAACAACAGACAACAATAATTATATACAGCGTAAATTCAAGTCTGTGGAAATATCCACCACACCGTAATTCCTCAGAGGTGTGGTTACCTCTGAATGGGAACCCCGTGTGTGAGATCCTCCAAAGGACGGAGTGGAGGAGTCTCGGCCTCTAGCAGCAAGGGTTTGCTAGTGGTGGTCGTCTCAAAGAGGCAAGCCTCTGATAGAACCCTACAGTGGGAGACGTTCCACTGAAGGGAGAAAGGTCAGACAAAATGAGGTTCGGCAACAGATCAGGCGGCAGCAGTACAGAAACGTGAGACAAGAGAATAGTCGGAAACCAAGCCAATAGTCGATAACGGTACGGGCTGGAGAAGTACAGAATCAGGAAGCAGAAGAGTAGTCAAGATAGGCACAGAATCATACACGATAAATCAAACAGTATAATATGTGTATATATAATATAAACCAATATATAACACAATACCAGAGACAAGGCTGACTAGGTCTGAGTGCTGACACAGGGTATCACAAACACAGACGAAGTGTGACTGAAGAGCACTTCCTTATATACTGCCTGGGAGAGAAGTCTCCACCCCAGGCAACAACCAATCAGAGCAGGCTAAAATGTCAGCTGACCTCTAGGTCAGCTGACATGCTTTCTGAGAGTATAAAGGCGTGTCTGGCGCGCGCACGCACCCCCTAGAGGCAAGATGGCAGAGCCCTGGTGAGCAACATGCTGGTGAGTTTGGAGCAGAGTGCTCGGACGGGTTAGCGCAGCGGATGCGGACGAATTTCCGCATCCCGCGTTGGAAGGTCCGCTTTCCGGACTGGATGCGACCATATTTCCGCAATCCATCCGGCGTTGCGGATTTTTCGTTACAGGGAGGGAACTACTGCACAAGAAAGGGGAGACAAAGCGTACTTGGCCTAGGGGTACAAATAGTATAAATCCAGCATTGACCTCAGTAGAGGGAAGCCTATGGATAATCCAGAGGGTTCCCTCCATCCCTCCTCGCCTCGAACCAGCGATGGGACCCCCCAAATCTCTTCAACGTGCACTTTGTCGAAGAGTGCGCGTGGCCGAGGTTGTTCCTAAACAACCTCGCGCCTGCGCAGTAGGGCGGAGCCTTTCGGGCTTTGCTTTTTTAGCGGCTTTGTGCTACTGCGCACGCAGGCGCGAGGCATCATGCACCTGTGCAGTGCCGCAGTGCTCGTTCATGGATGGGAGCCAGAGTCGGGACAAGGTCCTCCAGCACCCAAGGCTGAGACACCAAAGTGCGCCCCTCCATCCCTCCCACCCCAGCCGTCACACACTGATTGCTATTAGACTAAGATGTACCCCACGACCCCCAACACCTTAATCTCTAGTTATCTGGCTTGCAGTCACTGCCATGTATCCCCTTTTCTTATTTCTCTCTACTTCAAACACAATAGGGGAATAATAGCTGAGTTGTGCGCCCCGTCCTACACTGCGCCCTGAGGCTGGAGCCTCTCTCGCCTCTGCCTCGACCCAGCCCTGATGGGAGCACGGCCACAAACTTTTAGAAGGTCCCTCCAGCCAGGGGTGGTCGGGAGGAGGACGTGGGAAGCTTGTGGAGGATCCAGAGGATTCCCTCTAGCGATTTAAGTATCTGAATCTCTCTCCCATTAATGTTACAAGATATAGTCTAACTGTTGTCATTAGTCAATGAATGTTCACCGACAACGATGCAACGAATGACCGACATCTGATGGCAACATGGCATGTTTGAAGTCAACAAGCTCCGCAGAGGTCTACCGATGGGATCGTTAGCAGATGCGAGAGTCCAGAAGTACATAGGTAGCCACACATGGATGATTTGAATGCAATAATCATTTATTATCATCCGATATCTGTGTTTTCTACCGACTAACACTTATTATCGTTGAACGGAGCCACCAGGATGGATCAATCTACATGGAGGATAATCGCGGTCTACTGGCATCTTGCCTCTTTTTTTTCCAATGAAAAAAGAGTGACCCGTTATTCCTCATTTGTTTTAAACAACATCGGTCTAGCGTGTGTATGAAAGAGTTGGTGTGCCACATTTTTTATGACAATTGTGTTTACCAAGTATGGGTGAACATGCTGTGGTGCAGCCTATCCCGCCGGACAGCCAATCCCAACGTTGCAGCGTTTTGTTTAGCCGTGAGCTCACTGCAGAGCCGGATATACCATAAGACACTGTAGGCATGAGCCTACAGGCGCCTGATGACAGAAAGGCGGATCACTCCCCTCGTACCTCCCTCCCTCCTTCACTATGCGCAGCCCAAAGCAGAGCATAAATTAGAGGTTACTCACTGGCCTCGCTGCGTTCCACTGACGAGATTTCCCTTCAGTCGGGGTCACCACTAGATACTTAATACTGAGGATACCTCTGGCTACCTAATACTAAGGGACACTTGTAGCTACCTATGATGGGCAAGGGAAGTAAGGGAGAAGAGACAGCTGGGACAACCAGCACACTTGTGGTGCGGTTCAGCTGGAGTTTGTAGGTTCATGGAGGGTAAAGTCTAGGGTGCCAGGACATCTGTGCCTACAGGCGCTGTGATGTAAATTCAAGCCTGGCTCACTGAGCGCAAAGCCAAACAGAGGACTGCTCTCTTATAGCCCGCCCTTCCCGCTCCCTGGTAGGCGTGTCCTGGGCAGTGACATCAGCCTGTCTCTTGTGTGATGTGAGTTAGCGGGGTAGGAGATGGAGTAGAGGAGTGCCAGCCAAGGATCAGCAGCCCCAGGCCGTGAAAAAAACACAAATACACAAAATCTTATGGCATAACTCCCAACTGTCCCTCTTGTGGAGGGACAGTCCCTCTTAGGGAACCTTATTCCTCTTTCTTCCTCATTTTTCCCTCTTTCAGGACTGATATACACATCTGTGTACATATATGTATTTTTATACTGGAAAATGTGCTTAAAGAGGGACTTCAACCTAAACAAACATACTGTCATTAAGTTACATTAGTTATGTTAATTAAAATAGATAGGTAATATAATCTCTTACTCACTCTGTTTTAAAAGAACAGGCAAATGTTTGTGATTTCATGGGGGCAGCTATCTTTTTCATGGGGGCAGCCATATTTTTGGTTGAAAGGAGGTAACAGGGAGGATGAGACACAGTTCCAACTGTCCTGTGTCCTGATCACCCTTCCCAGCTGCGCGCGCTAGGCAACGAGAACAACAACATCAGAAATCCCATCATGCTTTGCACAGCATCAGGGGGAAAATGCCCGGGCAGTTTTCTTTGATGGGGCGGAACGTAGCTTCAAAGCAGCTAAAAATGAGGCTTGGGTATAAAAAACAAAGTTTTGATGCCGTGAACCTGTTTAAGAAACACCAAGCCTTTTCAGTGCTGCTGAGTAGATTTTTAGTCTGGAGGTTCACTTTACCTGACTCTAAACGTCATTCCCATAATTCAAATTGCTACACTTCATATTTTCATATGTTAAAATGATGAAAAATTACTAATCATAGAAAGGACCAGTGTGGTTTAAATTATAAAACGGCATATTTTGCTTCTGAACTCTTTGTGATATGTGTAGTGGGGCGTGACTAGGGGTGTGGTGGGTGTGTGACTAGGGGTGTGGTGGGGCATGACTAGGGGTGTGTCAGGGGTGTGACTTCAAGTTTCCCTCTTTCTTATCTCAAAATGTTGGGAGGTATGCTTATGGGCCAAACACAGCACAGTTTGTGCTCATCTACTCAAGCCCTAAAGGGTTGTGTACATGGACCTTTGACTTAGGTGACTGTCATTTTAACATTAGCATCAGTGATTGTAGTTTGAAGCCTGTTGCTTCAACACTACAATGGGGAAACTTCTGACTAAATAATGTATAAATTAATGTTGCAAAAAATAAGCAATTTTATTCCTTGTTATTTTCACTACAGTTCCTCTTTAAATCGGATCCGAGATGAAAAACTAACTATAATAAGTAACTTGACTATATATCTTATCTAAAGTTTAGATAGTTTACACAGCAAATCTAGCTGCAAATAGCTTCAAAAGTTTATGATTATTTATTCCTGTGATACAATGACAGCAGCCATGTTCTGTTTGTCACATTGTCACAGGCTGTGGGCTGGAGATGCGATCAGCTTGCCTGTGTGTAAATTCAGTCCCCTCTCCTCCTCCCTCTTCCCCAATCAATGGCTAGTAACCTCCTCCTCCTGCCCAGACTGAGCTCCCATAAGCCCTTGCTACAGTGCCAAGGCACAAAAGGAGCTGTGGGCGAGGCTTGTTTAGTTTATAGGGAATTAGAGTATTAAAGCAGACCTGAACTCAGAACTTCCTCTCTGCTCTAAAAGATAAGCAACAGCATAATAACATCTAAAGAAAAAAAAACATTTATTTGTTACAGCTGATACACATCCTGCAATAAATCTACAGTGTGTCTACTTCCTTTTTTCATGGAAGCAGACAAATTGTTAACATCCTGTGCTTTCAAATGAGTTGCTCTGCCGAGGCAGCCAGCTGACACAGCTGAGAGATCAAATTACACTTTTGATTATTCACAGATGAGGGGGGATTTGACAGGCTAAACTCTCTAAATACATAAAGGGTGCATTCCTCTATGTTTTTCTTCTGTCCTGTGCAAGAGTTCAGGTCCACTTTAAATAACGTCAGTAAAAGCCCCCTTCTCTCTTTTTTTTATTGTTTATTTTGAAGTCTTTGAAAGTCTTTGTGAAGAACGTGCGTCTCCTGGAGTCCGACGATGTCGCAATCCTCCCCGGATGATAGATGTGTATATAATATCTCAAGGCTTGTTGTCCTATTTAGCTGCGCAGCATCACTCCTGGGGGTTTGTAACGCGTTGCACAGCCCTCCCCGGCTCCCATTTACAAATTTCTACCAAATCAAAGCACATGCGCTGCCATGGCAACCTAAACAGTCCCTGTACACAGCCCCATCCAGGATCCGCATCTGCATACGGTTTAATCCAATGGCATAGCAACAACACAAACAGCAATTCAGATCGCGAGGTGCTGAGGGAGCCAACTACGCATTCTTCAAACGTTCTCGGCGGCGACCAAATAAAGTTAAGAGATGAAATAAGGCCTGTCTGCATGTTCAAACCAATTCAGATCAACATGATTCATTGCACACAGCAAAAAGCCATTATAATAAAGAGAACCTGTCTGCAGTGCCAAACATATACTTCCCTTTGCACAGCTTCCCATAGGCAGCATCTCATTCGTTCTGAGTGCAGCAGCCCCTCTTTCATGCACAGCGCCCCCCCCCCCCCACCGCCCACTGTATGCATTTACATACCCACCTGCAGTATCAGTGGCATAACAATAGACCCTGCAAGGGATGCAGCTGCAGGGGGCCTGTGGGGGAAGACGTTTATTTTCCCTGTCCTGCGAGACTGACACCTAAGGGCACGGAGAGAAAAAAATGTTCTGCTCTCTGCACGATTGTTCTTATGACTGCATCTGCTCAGCCACTGATAAGGAATCATACCAAGTTTTGCAGACAAAGATTGGTAGACAGTCCCTATTCAGTGTGCAGCATGGTCTTGTGTACAGTGCCTGCACCCAGCCTCTTCACCCTCTGCCCAAATGCTGTGTACTGTAGCGATGCTGGAGGAGTCTGTAGAGCCAGTTCTGCTCCATCAGAGTTGGAAAGAGTAAGTGTAATAAGCTGAGGCTGGGAGCATACTCGCCTCATCTGTCACGTTTTCTGCACACCAAGGGCTTGATTCACTAAACCGTGATAACTCAAATATTACACCTTATGAAAAGATATCACACCTTATCAAAGATATCACACCTTATCAAAGTTAACACACCTTATCAGAGTAGCACAGCGAGCACTACGAACCCGCAGGGGCACAGGGCAGGACGAGTGCCATTGCCAATGGCAAAAGTTTGTAGCGCTCGCTATGCTACTCTGATAAGGCATGTTAACTTTGATAAGGTGTGATGTCCTTGATAAGGTGTAATCTTTGATAAGGTGCGAATCAAGCCCCATGTGTGACTGTATGTGTGAAAACATACACATTTTATCACAGAAGCTAATTTAATTGATTGTACGGCTCTGTCTGTAGCGTCTGTGCTGCAGTGTTGTAAATCAGCTGTAGAGTGTCAGCAGTAGTTAAAGTGAATGTTTACCAACTTAAAAATTAAAAAGTCAGATACTCACCTAAGGAGAGGGAAGGCTCGGTCCTAATGAGCCTTCCCTCTCCTCTCCCGGTGCCCGGTCCCGTAGCAGTATTCGACCAGTTCTGTCAAATACTGCCACTTCCGCAGCCCAAGGGAGCTTTCGGAAGCCTTCGGGAGCACTCTGGCTCCCGAAGACGGGCCGCTCCATACTACGCATGCGCGAGCGCCCTCTATGACGCACTCGCGCGTGCTCCCGAAGACCTCCGAAGTCCCTGCGGCGGCGGACGCGAGTGGGAGAGGGCCCCGGCAGAGCAGAGGGAAGGCTCATTAGGACCGAGCCTTCCCTCTCCTTAGGTGAGTATCTGACTTTTTTATTTTTAAATTGGTAACCACTGGCTTTAAAGAGACTCCGTAACAAAAATTGCATCCTGTTTTTTATCATCCTACAAGTTCCAAAAGCTATTCTAATGTGTTCTGACTTATTGCAGCACTTTCTACTATCACAGTCTCTGTAATAAATCAATGGGCCATATGCAATTCACTTTTTCACTTGAGTTTTCTCCTACGGGATATTTTTAAACTTGTCAATAAGATGCCTTTTAAGCCCAGAGAAGGCAAGAAAATGCTCAAAATAATTGTGTTAGTACTTTTTCCCCAACTTTTTGGTACTTTTTTAGTTGGAAAATACTGGAAAGTTATTTAAAATCAAAGATGAAAAATTATCTCTTAGGAGAAAACTCAGGTGAAAAAAAGATGACCCAATGTATCTTTCCCCTGTCAGACTTGTCAGCCTGTGTCTGGAAGGCTGCCAAGTTCTTCAGTGTTGTGGTTCTGCTATGAACTCCCCCTTCCAGGCCCCTCTCTGCACACTGCCTGTGTATTATTTAGATTAGTGCAGCTTCTCTCTTCTCTCTTATCTTTTACAAGCTGGATAAATCGTCCTCTGAGCTGGCTGGGCTTTCACATACTGAGGAATTACAGACAAGGGCAAAGCTGTTTGCAGGAAGAAACGAGCAGCCTGAAACTTCAGTGCATGAGAACAGGGGGAAAGAAACACACAAATGATCTCTTGAGATTCAAAAGGAAGGGTGTATACAGCCTGCTTGTGTATGGATGTATTTTCTATGTGTGGACATACTGTACATCAACCTACTTCCTGTTTTGGTGGCCATTTTGTTTGTTTATAAACAAACTTTTTAAAACTGTTTTTAACCACTTTTAATGCGGCGAGGAGCGGCGAAATTGTGACAGAGGGTAATAGGAGATGTCCCCTAACGCACTGGCATGTTTACTTTTGAGCGATTTTAACGATACAGATTCTCTTTAAGCAGAGAGCCAGTCCGTTGGATTCTTATCACTAATGACGCAGCTCGGATGTGTAGGGAATAGGGATGTAGAGAAGTGTTTAAAGTTTTTTTTTTGACACAAACTCTATGGTGAAAGTTATAATATCCATATTAAATTAATGATGTGGGGGTAATGGCACAGCATAAGTTTCGCCATAGTGCCCCTTTAAACATTTTTCAAAGAAAACTGAACATTACAAGAAATCATCTACTCATGAGAGCTACAGTCATCTACAGTGAGGGCATTTTACAACAAATACAACCAAATACTTCAACATAAGCACTGAAATAGAAGATGACAGGACAGTCTACCACAAGACATGGAAAGAACCGGACAGAAGAGAAAGAAAGAAGAAGGGAAAAATAGTCACAGCATCCAGCTCCAAAAAAAGTGGACCTGAGATGGTTGGACATAAAAGTTTTATACATACCCGGGGCTTCCTCCAGCCCCTACACGTCGATCGTTCCCTCAACAGCATTCTCCGCCTCCTGGGTCCTCATCAATCCGTTACCTTCAGCTAGTCTGCGCACACGCAGTCCGCCCACGCACACTCCCCCGTCCCACTCCCGCAGCTGGGAGCGCTCTGCATCTGCACAGTAGTCAGGCGTAGGTGCAGAACGCTCCCAGCGCGCGGGTGGGCCGCACATACGCAGTACACCCCGATTGGCCAAGATAACAGAGCTTCTACCGATGGATCCAGGAGGCGGAGGATGCTGGTGAGCGAACGATCTGCGTGAAGGGGGCTGGAGGAAGCCCCAGGTATGTATAAAACCTTTATGTCCTGCCATCTCAGGTTCTCTTTAAGCTTTACCCAAGCCGAAGCTCGGGTCAAAAAGGATACACTTACCTAAGAAGAGATTTCTGGCGTTCATGCTTGTGACCATATTTTAAATGCACTTGTATTGACCTGAAGAAGCGGACTGAGACCCGTGAAACGCGTTGTCCTTTTAATCGTGCTGAATAAATAGTTTAATCTTTTTACATTTTTACACGTGTGGTTTGGGTTCTTCCATCTGCAGTGGTATAGACACTTCCCTTCACCTTATTATTATTTTTGTTTCATTACATTACCCATTTTTGGGCGCCTCCTCCTCAGTATTAAGAAGAGGGAAGCCTCTGGACCCTGTAGTTGCTTCCCATGCCATCCTCCAGTCCACCGTTGCTGAGCACGGACCGCCTGAAAAATTCCGACAAGGCAACCAGATTTCCCCTCTTTACCGCTATTTCAACAGGTTCCTATGGCTGGGCCCAAACGGCTGCTGCTAGCGGGCGCCCAAATTGCCTGCTTTGCCGTGACCCTGTCCTCTAGCTCAGGTGCTGACGTGTGGTGGTCGGGAGAATTCGGGCTTCTGAATTCGATATCGTGAATTCAAACACCAACACTCAAGACCTGAATCCACTAATGTTAGGGCTCTACTAATCTGTTAGGGCTCGTTTCCATACAGCGCGCTTATGGAAACACGATTGCATGGACAGCAGAAAGTGCATAGTCTGCTGTTTCCATTCATGCACTGCGATTCACTTCTGATTCTGAATCGAAGTGCATGGTTGACTGCATTTTAGGGGGAATTGCGTTGGCGATCCCATTCAGTCAGCCCAATATAGGTAAGCTGGCCATAGGTGCCCTCAGTATAGGTTAGCGAGCCATAAGTGCCTAAATAGGATAGCCAGCCATAAGTTACTCCAGTTTAGGTTAGCCAGCCATATGTGCCTCCAGTATAGGTTAGTCAGCCACAGGTGCCCTCAGTATAGGTTAGCGAGCCATAGGTTACTCCAGTATAGGTTAGCCAGCCATAGGTGCCCCAGTATAGGTTAGCCAGCCATATGTGCCTCCAGTATAGGTTAGTCAGCCACAGGTGCCCTCAGTATAGGTTAGCGAGCCATAGGTGCCTAAATAGGATAGCCAGCCATAGGTTACGCCAGTATAGGTTAGCCACCCATAGGTGCCCCAGTATAGGTTAGTCAGCCAAAGGTGCCCTCAGTATAGGTTAGTGAGCCATAGGTGTGTCCCCCCCCCCCCCCCCCAGGCTGTGGCAATATAGAAGAGGGAGGAGCAGTGGCACAACGTAACTCAGCCGCTGGGAGAGGGACCCGAGGAGAGGAAGGGAGGAGTCTGGTCCCTCTCCCAGCGCCTGAGTCCCATTGTACCACTGCTCCTCCCCTCCTTAAAATTGCTCCCCCTCCCTCACAGCGGTTGCGCACCTCGTCTGCACGTAAAAATGCCCGTGCAACCGGCAAGCACATGCATCAGGCAATCTCCGCCGGTGCCTGATACTAGGGACTTTGCTGTATTTATAAAATTTCAGTTCAGAAACTTGTGAACGGTTTATGAACTGAATTTATTGAATAAAAGCACACGCAGGTTCCTTTAAGGTGGCATTCCTTGAGGAGGTGACTTGCGTGTGCCCCCTGTGATCCCTCTGCTTCTAATCCCCCAGATATGCGCTTGCACAGAGGTGAAGGGGGACGGCTGGAACAAGGCTCTCCCCTCTCAGTCCTGTTCTCGGCTAATGCTCTTGCGTCACTAGTGACTTGAATCCATTTCGCAGGAATGTGCGCCCTGCAGAAAATTCTAGGCATAGCTGTGCAGTGCACATTCTAAAGCTGTTTTGTTTTGTTTTTCCACACCGACCGTAGCCGGTTATATTCCCCCGACTTCATTTTTACCCTTCAGGTAGACTTACAAAGCAGGCTTATTGTGCAGAAAAAAAGGTCGCTCAGTTCGACCAAATCCCTGTAACCTCCTTTGGCTCATACACATATCTGGGGCAGTAGGGACAAAGCTGTACAGTGTAAGTTCATGAGAGAGGAACGCAATCACAAAAAACTGTACAATTTAAAATACATGAAAAGCACATAAATATAAAGTATATTTCTCCCGAAGTAAAATGTGCTATAAGATACTTTTCACCTATGTTGCTGTCACTTACAGTAGGCAATAGAAATCTGACAGGTTTTGAACTAGCCCATCACCTCATGTGGGATTCCCAGGGCTTTTTACTTTTATTTTCAAGCATTGCGGCCTTGTTCACATCATAAATCGCAATCACCAGCGCTGACACCAGCGTTTTGCATTTTTTGTGCGCAATTTTTTTAGCGTCTCCCGGAACTTACCTGCGCGTTGTTTTTTTTTTTTACAACGCTTTTCTAAGCGCTTTTTCAGAGCGATTTGCTTTTTCACTTCCTGACATTAGTCAGGAAGTGAACTCTTTGACCTGGAAATGAATGAATACAATGTATTTATTCATAAAAGTGCTGGGGAAATCGCTATACAAAACGCTTTTTCAAGCGCTTTGCGATTTCCCTATACCTGCCATTAAAGGCAAATCGCCCTGAAAATGGTACAGGCAGCGCTTTAGTGAGTGGATCATAATCGAACTGCTCAGATGTGAACACTATCATAGGGAATCATTGCACAAGCGTTTTTAGGGCAATTTTTTAAGATCGCCAACGCTTAAAAAATCCCGAAACTACCCTTAGTGTTAACAAGCCCTTAGTGAACAACGGTTGCTCATTCTAACTGCTAGAACAGTGTGCAAACAGGAAGGGGGTGGTCTGAATCTTTGTAGAGATCCTTTCCAGGGTTTGCTTTTGTAAAAAATAAATTAAAGAGAATCCCCCATGAAGAGATGGATTTATTTAAAAACCTGTCAGTTTGTAATGATCTGCTCTGCTGTCTGCACAGGCAGACAGCTTTTTGACCATTTTGTAAGTCTAAGTGCGGCAGGTCCCTGGAAAGGAGACCTGTCTTCACTCTGCAATTGCTGAGCTCTGGTGAGGAATTTGCATCCACTTGGCATGCAAATTGCTTAGCTGCTTCCTTTGATGGCTTGCAGTATAAATACCATTTCCTCCCAGAACCCCTTGCTGGTCATGATGGTTTGTTCCTGCTAGACTTACCTGGAGTCTCAGCCGTCTGCATATTGTTTGTTAAGATTATTATTCTTGGGAGTGCACTAGCATTCCTTCTAGCGTAGTTAGGTTGTTATTTATCTGTATTGCCTAGTTCTGTCTATCTGTTGCGATTGTCTTGTCGCCAGCGGTGGTCGACAGTAAATCGTTCTGTCTGTTGGGATCGCATTCGCCCTAACGGTAGTGGCGGTGGTTCCTTCTGTACTCTGTCTTAGGGGTGCTAGCCAGAGCAGCGGTTGCTACTGGTAGCCCCATTTGTCTGTCTGTCTGGTTCGCATTCGCCCTAGCGGTAGTGGCGGTGGTTCCTTCTGTACTCTGTCTGGGAGTGTAGGCCAGAGCTGCGGTTGCTACTGGTTACTCCTTCTGTCTGTCTTGTCTGGATCGAACGCTTGCTGTAGTCTCGGTGAGGTAACCGTTTAGCAAGCGTTCGCATTCTCTTTTGTTTTCGTGTTTCTTTGGTTAGTCAGAGTTGGTACGCTTTGTCGCTATTGCACTTCTCGTGTGGCGACCGTGCCGTGCACGCGCTTTGTCACTATTGCGCTTAACGTGTGGAGACCTGGTCCTGTCTGTTCCTTTGCTCTGTCTTAGTTGTGTGTTCACCGTCGCCGGGTGGCGACTAGATTGGTGGACACACATACATTCTGTCGCTGTGCTCACTCTCTCTTTCTCATGGCTATCTTGTCCTGCATTGTTGCAATTCGTACAATTCCCATCGGGCATCTGTGGCAGTGCAGAGGGGTTGTTCCTCTGTACTCCACAGCTCCATCTGCCGGTGGGAATTTCCCTCTACAAGTGCATTACACCAAAGCTGGGTTCTGTTGTTTCGTACGCTTGTGGAGGATTTTCGCAGTGTCAACGCACATCTTGTGCACTGACCTCGGAAATAATTCCGCAATCGTTACACAGTTCCATCAGATTTCTGCTAACTACTATAAGTGACAACAACTAAGAAGAAAAGTAATTTATGGCTCATTTTACTCTAGAAGAAACATACTTCTTATTTTTACATGCATTTCAAATTGTACAATTTTTTTGCAATAGTGGTCCTTTAACCATCAATCTGATCTTTATTTTTTGTACACGTCATTTTTTTCCCTCTCAAATGCTTCACTTTCTCATATATTTTCTCTATGGACTGGTGCACACCAAAAACCGCTAGCAGATCCGCAAAACGCTAGCGTTTTTTGAAACGCTTTTTGGGCCCGTTCACACTTAAAATCGCAGAACGTTTTGCGGGAGTGATTTTCCCGCGATTAGAGCGGAAAAATCACTGGACACTGCGGCGGTTTTGGAGCAATCGCGATTAGCGTGCTATGCACGCTAATCACGATCGCAAATCACGGAACGCCCATCGCCGGCAAACCGCTGCATGCATCGCGGTTGCGGTTATCGCTAGCGGTTTGCCGTGAGCGGGAATCGCTCGATTCCCGCTCAGGTGAGAACGGGCCCTTTCTTATTGTTATGAAGCGTTTCACCTAGCGTTTTCCGTTTTTGGGTAGCGTTTTTGGTGTAGTAGAGTTCATATATTGTTACAGTAAAGCTGTTACTGAACAGCTTCTGTAACAAAAACGCCTGCAAAACCGCTCTGAAGTGGCGTTTTTCAGAGCGGTGTGCGTTCTTCCAATTAACGTTGGAGGCAGAAACGCCTCCGCAATCCAAAAAATGCCTCAGCCCGGGAGTATGCCTTTCTGAAAAACTCCTCCCACTCAGGTGTGGACCACCCCATTGAAATACATTACCCTGTATTCAAACGCGAGAAAACCCGCTCGGTGTGCACCAGCCCTAAGTCTTCATATTTTCTGCTTTTTATGGCTATTTTAAAGGTGGTCATTAATGATGCAAACCCACAGATGATGGTCATGCCCACTAACAACTGAAAAGTCACTACCCAATCTGATTAGATTGATAGGATTGAGCCAAAAACAGATCAATTTTATTAACCAGTTCACCCCAAGTGGTTTTTACCCTAACGGACCAGAGCAATTTTCACCTGTCAGTGCTCCTCCCTTTTATTCCATAATCACTTTATTACTACTTATCACAACAAAATGATCTATACCTCCTTTTTTTTCACCACCAATTAGGCTTTCTGTGGGTCATTTTGCTAAGAATTTTTTTTATTCTAAATGCATTTTAACGGGAAAAAAAAGAAAATAATGGAGAAAAAAAACATTACTTCTCAGTTTTCTGCCATTAAAGTTTTAAAATTAAACGTTCTCCTGTGGTTAAAACTGACATATTTTGTTTGCCCAGTTGTCCCGATTATTAAACCGTTTACATTATGTCCCTATCACAATGTATGGCGACAATATATTATGTGGAAATATAGGCGTTATTTTGCTGTTTTGTTTTGTTTTTTTAGTCCGGTCGATGATTACAAGCCCCTATCTAGTAAAGTTATAGTAATATTCCTTCATAAAATATAAAAGCTGAGTCCCTAATACAACTACTTATTTTTTTACAAGTTTTTTTTTATGGGGGGGGGGGCTTTGGAAGTTAAAGAGAACCAGAGATGAAGCACCCTCTTGTATTTTACCTTATAAATCAGTGGGAACATGACAGTAAACACCTAATCTGCCCTTTGTTTCATTGTTCTCTGTGTAATCTGACTCTTATATCACCTCTGATAAGAACCCCCGACTGAGAAGTCAGGCTGCTCCGTCTAGCTTTGCTACAGAAAGATTATAGCTAAATCTGTCTTCTGTGGTGTTATTTCAAGCCCAAGCCTGCCCCCTTGTGGCTTTGCTATAATGACTCAGCAATAATCATTCCCAGCAAAGCCAGATTTAATTGCTCAGTCTGGGATTCTTGTGACTGCTAATAACAGACACTTTTAGCAGTGAGGACGAAACAGACAGCATGGTAAGTGTTTTCTCTAATGTTCTTACTGATATATATGGTAAAATACATGAGGGGGCTTCGTCTCTGGTTCCCTTTAAGTTATGAATTTTATTAATATTGTGTATAAGTGTATGTGTATGTACAGTATGTGCCTGTATGTGTAATTTTACTTTTCGGAAACACAAGGGAACACACTTTTTTTTCATTTTACTAAACTGTGACCGCATCCTGTTTTGTAAATGGATGCGGTCGCTGATTGCGGTCCCATCCATTCATTCCAGGCATTGTGAAAGGGTAGAGGTCCTCTTCCCCAATCACGGAACACGGAGACCCGACGGTAAATGGCGGCGGTAGCGGGGTGCACACGTGCGGAGCGGCGGCGGGAGCAAGCGACTTATTAAAACGTCCTGTTGCCGTTAGCAGGCTCAAACAGGGTGTTTTAATAAATCAGGATGCCATTAAAGGTTAATCTATTCAAATTGGTTATCAGGTTTTCGTCCATTAGTGGACTTGACTTATCATCTTCGATTGATCATAATGATCAACCATGGGATTGTATCATTAATGGCCATAATTACGTTTGGACTTTCAAGTGGAGTAACAGATGCCGTAATCCTAATCGATGTTCTTCCCAATGCCTAAGTGCCCCATTAATAAATTCTTCCTGTCACCTAACCTTAATGGCCCCTCAGTTATTTTGACCCCTCCCTAATTCTTTTCCTCCCAAATTAAAGAGTATCTCAAGCAGGGGCCTAGCTAGAAATCAAAGTGCCCTATAGCAATTTTTTTGTGCCTCCTCCCATCATGGATACAAGGATGCTAGGAACATGTTAGACCGTCGGTAGAGACTGGTCAACTTTCTCCTGCACTATACTCACTACTCTGCATTTCAAAGGGCCCATGGCTAGTCTCCATGTCTCTTACTGCGGACCCTTTTATTACCGGCCAACGGGACCACTGGACCTGTTTGGCTACGGGCCCCGTGGTTGCTATGGTGATCCTTATGCCACTAATCTCAAACTCTTAAAATTAAATTAACCTGTGGCGAATCATTTGCAGTTGCTTGTTGCATTCAGAATTCCTCCCCAAGTTCTAACTCCCCGAAGGCTTCTAAGTCAAAGCACCAAATGTTGTCAGCTACTGACACCAGTCAAATCAACCTGCTTCTACCCTTCCTGTCCTGAGTGCAGCTGAGCCCTTTGATATGTAGCCTGTTGTTATCAGGAGACACTTTTCAGCTGAGGACAATTGTTATTTCGTGTCAAGAGTCTCCTTCATCCAAACTAAAGTAGGCATACAATTGCACAATGGCTGTGCAGTGAGTGGAGTTGGTTTATCATCTTCTCTAGCACTGGATGGCCTCTCATGAGGCCACTGACTCACTCTTCTCCATCCTTGTCTTCTATGTCCTGGTCTGGCGATGAGCTGTCCATTACACAGGCTGGTGGCAACCCAAGAGTTGGCTAGGCCCTTCCAAAGACCAGCAGGAATAACAAGGAAGGCATTGTTTTTTCACATCAAGAGAGTAAAGTTCTTGCACTCTCCCATAGGAGGAGCCAGGGCAGAAAGAGGCAGGGCTGATCTCTTTATTAAGGTGGTGCTATGGGCCCCAGCAGTGTTAGTTTTACATTGGGCCCTCTCAAGCACTCTATACATAACAACTGATCTGGAGCTCCAAAACCTTCCAAGGACAGCCTCAGTGTTAGAGAGGTGAAAACAGGGGAGGGGTCAGACAGTATCAGAGAGGTGTAAGCAGGGGAGGGGTCAGCCTCAGTGTTAGAGAGATGAAAACAGGGGAGTTGTCAGACAGTGTCGGAGAGGTGTAAGCAGGGGAGGGGTCAGCCTCACTGTGAGAGAGGTGAAAAAAGAGGAGGGGTCAGACAGTGTCAGAGACAGGTGTAAGCAGGGGAGGGGACAGCCACAGAGATGTACACGGGGAGAGGCACCGTTTGTTTATGATTACCACTATTTAAAGCACATGTAGAGATGATCATTACCAGCAAAGCACCAATGAAGAGTCAATACAGCAGATGAATGAATGCCCCTCTGGTCTAGGGGATCTGGTGCGGCTGCAACTTCTGCACACCCTATTGCTACGTAACTGGTGAAACTCTAATACTAGCTTAAGAAGGAAAACTTCAGTCAAACGGAGGACCCCTTTATCATTGTGCATGATGAAGAATGCAAGAAGTAATGACCCTTTGAACTTTCCTACAGTAAAACCATGTCTCAAGCTGCATGTTACAGTTTCTTGGCTGTTTAAGCTCTTCAGAAAATGAGATGAGTTCGACCAAGTTGGTCGACTAGCTCAGTGAAGCTCTTTTGCTTAGATAAGTCAGGTATTTCAACTGTTCCTATACTGGAAAACATAAGGGGACATCACATAATTTCTTAGTAGGGCAAGTATCATACGTGAATATGTTTATCTCGTCATGTCGAATCTTTAAAGGATACCCGAAGTGACATGTGACATGATGAGATAGACATGTGTATGTACAGTGCCAAGCACACAAATAACTATGCTGTGTTACTTTTTTCTTTTTCTGCCTGAAAGAGTTAAATATCAGGTATGTAAGTGGCTGACTCAGTCCTGACTCAGACAGGAAGTGACTACAGTGTGACCCTCACTGGTAAGAAATTCCAACTATAAAACACTTTCCTAGCAGAAAATGGCTTCTGAGAGCAAGAAAGAGATAAAAAGGGAAATTTGTTAACAGTGCCCACCGTAGGCCGCGATGTCCCCCAACGCCCTCCTGGCTCCTCTCCCGGTCCCGCTGGCGGCTCCGTTAATTGGCGACTTCAGCCTGGAGTCAGTAGTCCCAATCACGCATGCTACGCGTCATCACGCCAACGTGAGAGTCCTGCGCATGCGTGGTACAGAGTTAGAAAACCACGCATACCCAGAACTCTCATGTGTGATGATGTGTAACGTGTGTGGCAAGAACTCGTACTGGCAACTTCAGGCTGAAGTCGCCAAGTAATGGACCAGGAGAGGAGCCAGGAGGACGCAGAGGGACCTTGCGGCCTACGGTGGGCTGGAGGAAGCCCCAGGTATGTGCAAATGGTGATTTTTAAAGATGCTCATTAACACTTTAAAGTGAACCAGAGACGAAGCACCCTTGTGTATTTTACCATAGAAATCAGTGGGAACATTAGAGAAAACATTTACCCTGCTCTCTGTTCCATCCTCACTGCTAAAAGTGTCTGTTATCTAGCTGAGATAAGAATCCCGGACTGAGCATTGAGTCTGGCTTTGCTATAATGACTCAGCTATAATGATTCCTGAGCAAAGCCAGCAGGGGGCAGGCTTGGACTTGAAGACAGCAAAGAACACAGTCTCAGCTATAATTATTCTGTAGCAAAGCCAGACCGACTGCTTAGTCGGGATTCTTATCTTAGAGGTGATAACAGGCAAATTAAACAGAGAACAATGTAACAAAGAGCAGATTAGGTGTTTACTGTCATGTTCCCACTGATTTATAAGGTAAAATACATGAGGTTGCTTCATCTCTGGTTCTCTTTAAGTACTAAAAGTAGTAAGAAAATGAACCAGTATTAATAAAAAGCAACACCATACATGATATGTATTATTATTTGTTTTTTCTTTACTTTAGTTCCTTGTAAGCCCATAAAACCTCCTGAACATATTTAGCAGTTAGTGATACAGGGAACATCCATCTTTAATCTCTGAGTGTTCTCGTTTGTCACCACAGTTTTATTATAGCTGCGGGATAGCGTGAGGCGTGCTTTCTCTTATATCTCCTGCCCTGAAGCCTGTGAACAGTATGTACAGCACTGCAGAAGGAGATGTGAGCTAATAACCGCACCACTCAGATAAATGCGCTCAGTCACCCCTCGTGTATATTAAGCTGCAGGAAATCCCAGGAATTCCAAAACCGTCCATGCCACTGCTGATTCACTACTGCCGTCTCTGTTTTCTTAAAGGAGACCTCTGGGTAAAACAGGAAAATCTAGGTTGAGTAGGGCACATATATTTATATGAAGTAGAGTATTTGAAGAAGAGTGGTGCACAATGTGGGCTGGTGCCAGTGCTGGATTTAAAACTCAGAGGCCTGTAGGCACAGGCGTTCTCGTGCCCTAAACTCCGCCCCTGAACACATGCCACACCCCCAAGTAAAAAGATTCTGAACTCTAATCCCTGCCTTACGTCACTAATTGTCCTGAATCTTACACTCTAATCACGGTCTCATATCATCCTTAGTGACATGAGTCAAGGATTAGGGTGTAAGTGCCTGAGGCAGGGGCGTAACAATAGGGGCTGCAGTGGGGGTGTATGTGGGGGGGTCCCGCTCAGGGCCGTTTTGGGGGGGGCAGCAGGGGTCGCAGCATGAGGAGAGAGCATGGCCGCACATCGGCAGGGAGGGAAACCCAACCAACCCCCCTACTCCTCACCTTGGGCTCTTCCCCCAGTGCGCTTCCCTCCTGCAATTATCAGAGGCAACAGGAGGCGGGTAGGAACACATACCTCCATGCGTTCCACGTGCCGGAGGTTCCACTTTCTAAGTGTCTGACGCTACTTCCTGTTTAAACAGGAAGTGGCGTCAGGCACTTAGAGATCGGACCTCCGCGGTGTATGAAGGCATTATCAGAGGCAGCAGGAGGAGGTGATCTCTAGTTATGCCCCTGGCCTGAGGTTAGTGATATGAGGCAGGGATTAAACTGTACGCTCCTGAGGTTAGTGATCTGCGGAGGGGGGTCATCTCTCCCACATAAGGCATCTGCAGGCACATGCCTTATGGAAAATCCGGCACTGGCTGATGCACTGTACAGTGGTTGCAGAAGCAACTCGGTGCTCACAGCAAGTGAAATTACAATAGCAGTAAAGAGAAAGAAAGAGCTGAACACCAGAGGGCGATAATGGGTAGGATGGAGGCGCCCAATGTGTATTCTATTTTAGTATTTTTAAATAAAAATAAAAAAATATATATATAATAAAGAGACCGGTAACTGCTTACCTCTCCAGAAGATATAGACACCAGTTCAACTGGACAAAAAGTGTTTATTCAAAAAGCAATCTGACAACGCGTTTCGCAGGTCGTGGCCCGCTTCCTCAGATCAATACAAAATGCCTTAATAGCATTGGGGATAGAGTGTAGAATAGAGGCGCCTGCACTCTATTCCCAATGCTATAAAGGCATTTTGTATTGACCCGAGGAAGCGGACCATCACCCATGAAACGCATTGTCAGATTGCTTTTTGATTAAAAATGTTTTCCAGTTGAACTGGTGTCTAGATCTTCTGGAGAGGTAAGCAGGTACCTCTCTTTTTATTATATAATTTTTTATTTTTATTTAAAAAAAACTAAAATAGAACGCACATTGGGCGCCTCCATCCTACCCACTACCAGTCAGACCTCCTTTGGAGGTAATAGCTTTGCAGTTTTTCTGGAAAGTCTATTGTACTACAGGAGAGCGACCATCCAGTATCCAGCAGGACATGGAGTACCGAGTGGGGACGTTAATTCCCTGCAGGCCTATACGGTGGTTGCAGGAACTGCAACCCACCTTTGTGAGTATATATTTATATAAGTTTATCCTCCCTATACCTGACGATACTGCACCACTGGGTTCCCGGCCCCTCCCTACGTCTTACCTAGGTATTCTGGGCCCTTACAGGAATCACCAAAGAAGAAAACCCTATACCAGAGGGCGATGTTTCTAATTTTAATCCAACAGGTACACACAGACAAATGCACATGACACGGTCTCCCCACTTCTTCAGAGGCCACAGAAAAATCCTTGTAGTTTTTATTTAAAGACAAATAGCCTGTAAGTACACTAATAATTCAAAGAAACCTGCCTTTGTTTTTTCTTAGTCAAATTCCATTTTCTTGAATAAATTACTAAACATGGGGCATGAGGAGATGGCATCTAGGCCCTATTAGGCCCTAGGCATCTGCCTTGAATGCCTTGTGGGTGATGTGGCTCTGACTGTCTCATCATGCCAGGTTCATATTAGGTCACCTAAAACCAGTACTATGTGAGGTTTTCATACATGAGTGACTATTACAGTTTAGTAGCTTGTGGTCAGCTGGAATGTCAGCTCCTGGATAAGTTGCTCCTGTGCTCAGCAGATAAAACAGGAAGTTCCCAGCCTGGCAGAAAATGTACCACTTGTGTTGTGGTGCGGAGGAGGGATCCGCCCAATCACGTCTCTCCTCAGAAAAGCTGCATGTCTAAGATACGGGCGTCTAATTCCACACAGAGATGTCAAACTACAGACTGCTATTTACTTTCACAGCCCTGGCACTTCCGAAGATAAACCGGCCTCCAGCCCTTCGTGAACCTGTCTGTCTGACTGGCTGCTCAAAGAGGACCTGTAGTGAAAATACCATAATGAATAACATTGCTCATTTGTTTACAGTATTAATACTGTATATAGGTTATTTAGTCTGAGTTTGCCCATTGTAAAATCTTTCCTCTTCCTGATTTACATTCTGAAATGTAACAATTAGTTTTGCCAGGTGATCTGTAAGGAATGTTCTTTGCTGAGAGTCCTATGCACAGAGGGAGATGCTGCTTGCTTGGCAGTTGGGAAAAGCCGTTATTTTCCACAATGCAACGAGGTTCACAGACAGCAAACCGTCAGGACCATGGTCATATGCAAGATCAAAAGGTTGTGAGTTGGCACACCAATAGTTCAAAAGTCAAGTGCTTGGTATTATGGCATAGGCCTGCCAATCTGTACATCCGAACATCAAGTATACCAGCACTCCGTGTTCCAGAAGAAAAACTCTCTTTTATTGAGCCATTATATCCACAGCAGTACCGACAATTGTTTCGAGGCCCTCGCAGGGTCATGACCATGGTCATGACATCACCCCATGGGAGGAGTTTCAACACAATATCAGCCATACAGACAACTCAACCCCCCCCTTCTCTTCCTCCTTGTTTATCTACTTGAGAAAAGGGTAAAGATGTCTGATGGGAAAGGGGTGTCAGCTACTGATTGGGATGAAGAAGTTCAGTCTCGGGTTAAAGTTCCTCTTTAAAGCAGACCTGAACTCAGAACTTCCTCTCCTCTCGAAAAAAAAAATAGGCAACAATCCTGCAATAAATCTGCAATGTGTCTACTTCCTGCTCTCATGGAAGCAGACGTATTGTTAACATCCTGTGTTTACAAATTAGCTGCTCTACCAAGGCAGTCAGCTGACACAGCTGAGAGATCAAATTACAAGTTGTGATTTGTCATAGATGGGGGGGGGGATTAAACAGGCTAAACTCTATAAATACATACAGGGTGTATTTCTCTACGTCTTCCCTCTGTCCTGTGCAAGAGTTCAGGTCCACTTTTAGGCTCCTGGCACATTGCAAATCTGATTTGTGATTCTCTACAAAAAATGTGTTTGATTGACTCTAAACTTTATTTCCAACCTTTAAATTCATATATTACTAATTTTAAAATGTTACTATGAAGGAAAATGAAGCAGGATAGAAAAGACCAGTGTGGTTTGACATATAAAACAACATATTTTTCTTAGGAAATCTTTATGGAATGCGTGACTAGGGGTGTAATGGGGGCGTGATCAGGGGTGTGGCAAGGGCATGGCTTAAGTGTCCCTCTTTCTCATCTCAAAAAGTTAGGAGGTATGCTTTGTCCTGATCACCCACATCTCTACATTTTTACACGCCCTGATCACCCAAGCCCCACCCAGCACTACATTTTTTTTCTGGGGTGCTGGGTGGGGCGTGGGTGATCAGGGCGTGTGGCGGTGGTAGCAGGGATCCAGAGGGTCAGTATCTCCTCTCTCTACAGCATGGAATTGACCCTGGATCAGTGGTGGAGGCTGGACCCTGCCAGCTTGTGCGCTGTAGCTCCGCCCCCTTGCATACATGGATAAGTTCAGGGCCGGATTTACCATAAGGCACTGTAGGCATGTGTCTACAGGCGCCTGATGATGGAAAGGTGGCTCACTCCTCTCCCCGAGTGCCTCCCTCTCTCATTTCCTATGCAGAGTCCTGATGTGAGTGTAAATTAAAGGTTACTCACCCTGCTTTCTGCATTCCACTGAGGAGATCTCCCCTCAGTGAGGGGCACCTCTAGCTATCTAAAACTGAGGTTCCTCTAGCTAACTCATATTTGGGGACACCTCTAGCTTCTTAATAGTGAGGTTACCTCTGGCTACCTAATACTAAGGAACACCTGTAGCTACCTACGACAGGCAAGGGAAGTAAGGAAGTAGCTGGGACAGCCAGCACACCGTCGGTACGGTTCGGTGGGGGTTTGTAGGTTCATGGAGAGCGAAATCTAAGGTGCCAGGACATCTGCGCATATAGGCTCCTGTGAGGTAAATCCGGGCCTGGATAAGTTCCTTGTTAAAGCCACACAAAGAATAAGTTTGGTGTGGCGTATGTATTAGTACACCGTTGGTGATTTGTGCGCAGGGCAAGCCGAATGACGGTTCTCCCTGCAGCTAAACAACCCGGCGGCGTTAAATACTATGCCCCCTCCGAGTCATTGCAATTTGGCGGGAGGTTTAATTCAGGTTCCATCAATCGCCGGAGCCCCAGGTTGCTTTGGATCACAAGCATGTTTCCGGGATAATTTATGCTTGAAAACCATGGTTCTGCTGTATTCAAAATCTGTTAGTCTTTATACTACACGTTAGTGGTAAAATTGGCCAATCAAAATAAGTACCAGGCCATTTGGCAAATAAATGGCATAATTGCATATCAGGTTATCCATTCCTCCCAACTTTTTAAGATAAGAGAGAGGGACACTTAAGCCACACCCCTAGTCACGCCCCTGACACACCCCTAGTCACGCAGACCATAAAGATCTCATAAGAAAATGATGTTGTTTTATAGTTCAAACCACGCTGGTCCTTTCTACCCTTGTTCATTTTGCTTCATATTAACATTTGAAAACAAATAAATCAATTTAAAAGATGCAAATAAAGTCAATTAAACACATTTTTCAGTAGGAAAATATATAAACAGTATTTACATAGACCTGTAAATGTGTAAATCAGTCCTGAAAGAGGGACAAATGAGGAAGAAAGAGGGGCAAAGGGATTGGATTCCCATGGAGGGACTCTCCCTCCGGAAGAGGGACAGTTGGGAGCTATTAGTTATGAACAAACTGAGCGTAGTGGCAGGGTCGGCCCTGGACTTTTTGCTGCCTGAGGCAAATTTTGAAAAAAATTGTTGTCCCCTAAACCCCTCCCCTCCCCCCCGTGGGGAGCCGCCGAGCTGGAGGGGTAGCGGGCAGGACGGGGGTATTGGGCCTAGCGGTGGGGAGGGCTTCCTGCAACGCCGGCCACGTACAATACAGTGAGCGGCGTTGCAGGAAGTGACGTCAGTGGAGCGCGCGCTGGAACGAGGAAGAGGTGAGTGATCCCCCGCCCATGCCTCTTACTGTCGGCTGGACGGCTGCTTACTCGCTATTTAAAGCTGGAGGGGAGCGCAGTTCGGGGGACCCAGGCGAGGGAGGGGTGGTCCGACCCCGCTCCCCGCCGCTAGGCCTAACACCCCCGTCTTGCTCGCTACCCCTCCAGCTCGGCGGCCGCCCCCCCCGCACCCACGGATGGGCGGATGCCGCCCCTAGAAGTTTGCCGCCTGAGGCAAAAGTTTCACCCCGCCTCATGAGCGGGCCAGCCCTGCGTAGTGGACAGAAAAGGATTACGATGAAATGCGTCTCTAAGCAAAATAGCAGTTTTGAAAGACAAAGCCCATCTTTTTATTAAAAAAATACGACAACAGTTGTTAATAACCATGGACAATTATATACAGGAAACGTTTGGTTAAAGTTATTGCTGCCAAAGGAGGTTCAACCAGTTATTATATCCAAGGGTTCACATACCTTTTCCACCTGCACTGTGAATGTTTGCATGGTGTGTTCTGTTCAATAAAAACATGGAAACATTATTTGTGTGGTATTAGTTTAAGCAGACTGTGATTGTCTCTTGTTGTGACTTTAGATGAAGATCAGATCACATTTTATGACCAATTTCTGCAGAAATCATATAATTCCAAAGGATTCACATACTTTTTATTGCTACTGTATGTAACTATGTAATAATAATTATTCTGTTCTCTTTGGAACCTCATGTCCTGCAGAGTTCAGCAAACACAGCTTGTGAAAGCTTTGGTCTGAAATCATAAATAACTTGTAGAACTAAAAGCACATACCTCCCAACTTTTTGAGATGAGAAAGAGGGCCATGCCCAATGCTACACCCCTGATCACACCCCCGTCACACCCCCTAGTCAAGCTTACCATAAAGATTTCATAAGAAAAATATGTTGTTTTATCATTCAACCCACACTGGTTCTCTCTATCCTGGTTCATTTCCCTTCATAGTAACATTTTAAAATTAGTAATATATCAAATTAAAGGTTGGGAATAAAGTTTAGAGTCAATCAAACACATTTTTTAGTATAGAAATAGATATATTTACATAGAAAGAGGGACAAAGTCCTGAAAGAGGGACAAATGAGGAGGAAAGAGGAACAGGGCTTCTAAAGAGGGACTGTCCCTTCAAAAGAGGGACAGTTGGGAGCTATGAGAGACCTGAGTTGTCTTGTAGGGCCCCTGTGGCTTCAGGAATGCGGCTGTTGGATCCATTCCTCTGATTTCATACAACCATCTGTGACACAACTCTTCTATCTAGGGAGATGGAAATATATTTTACATCTATGATATAAAAAATGGCACAAGAGCTGAAAAACCCCCCAAAAGAGTGACATGACAACACATGCCGGTGAAATGAGCAGCTCCTCCCCGAAGCCAGACAGACATTCCACAGAGTCTGAGAAGAGGCAGAAATAGTATCATCTTTTGCAGGTGTAAAATATTAAATATCAGAAAAGGGCGGGATGCAACTGCAATATCTTCCATCCTCTACTATTGACATATCACAAGCTGCACAGGACAACACAGGAAATTATTGCAGTTATACAGTATATCATCATTGGCTCAGTCATAAAGTGAGCCTGTCTTCACAAAAACACTTGCTTTCAAAAAAAAGAATGTCGAAAACGGCCCCGAAATAGTTTACATTCTATCTCAGAATACAGAGTTGTCTGAAAGTACAGCAAAGACTCTGTTATCCAACACTCAACTAGCATGCCTGAGGGGATAACAGGTACTGTGGTGTTATTTTTTATTTTTTTGCGCGGGGGTGGGTTAAGCCATTATAATACTTACCAAGCCTCCAGCAATGCCTTCCTGCAGCTCCTGGTGGCTTTCTGGCATCCTCCGTGCATGGAAGCCAGCATGTCACCTGACCTGATGTGGGTCGGATGACATGCCATGCACGAAGAGCACTGGAAGGCCGCTAGGAGCCCATAAGGAGCTGCAGGAAGTCTACAAGACGTTGCTGGAGGCTCGGTGAATCCTTATGGCCCATACTCACGGCCTACAATTGTCGCCGCAACACAGGTCGCCCGTGAGTATGAGGCGTGGCACGGGCGCGCACCCCGAACCGTCGCTCGTCGCTGCTGTCGCCAGGCGATTGGCGCGGTCAATCGCCTGGCGACAGTTGCCGCCGCAACTCCGCCGCAACTGTCGCTAGTCCGCGTGAGTATGCGGACTAGCGACAGCAACCTCCATAAAGAACATGAAGCTTCCGGCGGGGGGAGGAGCAATGTCGGCGACAGCTTCCGTCGCACCGCTGGTCCCTCTTCCGCGGAGGGACGTGGCGACGAGCTGTGGCCGAACTGTCGCGCACACGCTCCCATGTGCTAGCGACAGCCCCAAAAAGTTGCCCGTGAGTATGGGCCATTAGAGTGGGGGGTGGTTTTGTCCTTTCTCAGACGGTTGCACAAGCAACCGGCAAGTATCTGACATCAGGTGTTCCCCGCTGGTGCCAGATACTGAGGACTCTGCTTTAAATGATTTATCCATATTCCAAACTGTTTAACACAGGACTCAACTTACAAACAAATTCAACAAGCAAATAATCTACTGGAACGGAACCTGTTGGTAAGTATGGAACGGCCTGTAATACAAATACACATGTGAGTAAATGACTCCTCCATGCAGCTATGGGAGTACCGCAATGACAAGGACTAATGAGGGGAGGCACCGTTGACTTTTCATTCCATTTCAGGCTCTCTCCTTTGTGGTATCTCTTTGTTGCTGATCTCTCTCTTGGCCATTGCAGGTGTTGCAGATCTTCAGATGGACGTGACTTTGGGCCATGACAATGTCCATTATTCCCCACCTGAGATGATTGAAGTATGGCTGGGGGTGAGGCGAGAGGGCCGCTTTTGTCTAAAGGCTTTGAAGATAAAGCGTGTCCTTCTTCCTGATTGCAGAGAATGAGGTTATGTAATGAGCGGGATTCCTTCTTCTGAGATGTGTGGTGTCACTTCTAAGTTCTACCATCACACAATGCTGAAGGTATCTGATTCACTCTCGCCCCCGGGGTGGCCAGCTCATCCTTTTACCGACACATCTCAATGACAGACATTCTCTAGCTGGTTTTATCCAGGTAGGACACCTGTCTGCATCTAATTAATCATGGAACCCGCAGAACTTTGATATGTCCGTTATTTAAGGGCTGGATGAGCGACCTGTTTTCCCCAGGAGGCACCGTCTATAGTTCTGGATCTGTCTATGGAGTTTATCAGCAGAAGTGTAGCTAGGGTTTTTAGCACCTAGGAACAAAGACAGTTTTTGTGCCCCCCTCTGGACAAAATAGGCGTGGCCACACATCAGAATATGGTTGTGGTTATGGGTGGAGTCAAATGTACAAATGCTGTTTAGATAGCCAGATGTGCCCCCCTTCCCCCGTTTAGATATCCAAATGTACCCCCTCCCCCAACTATCTAAAGCTTTTTCTGCTGCTTCTAATTCTTCTGCACTTCTCTGCAGAGGGAGGGAGAGGAGAATGGGGGAGAATGCAGCCAGTGAGGCGCCTCTCGTGCACATGGGGGTTCAGCGGCTGTGACGAGCGCCCTCACAGTACTGCACCCAGGGGCATATGCCTCCCCCCCCCCCCATAGCTACACCTCTGTTTATCCGTTTTCCGTGGAATAACCAAAGGAAAATTAGGCAAATTCACCTGGATAGTATCTTTTACGTTTCAGCCTTAAAGTGAACCTCCGGACTAAAAATCGACTCAGCAGCTCTGAAAGGGCTTTGTGTTTCTTTAACAGTTTCACAGCATCAGAACTTTGTTTCTCTTATACAAGCCTCATTTTTAGCTGCACAGAAGAAAACTGCCCGGGCTTTTTTCCCCTGATGCTGTGCAAAGCATGATGTGATTTCTGATGTTGTTCTCGTTCTGCTGTTTTGGTGCAATTTTTTTTTTTTTTACATTTTGAATTTGACATTTAAAGCCTAGTGTGTGCAGCTGGGAGGGGTAATCAGGACACAGGACAGTTGGAACTGTGTCTCCTGCTCCTTGTCACCTTCTTTCAACCAAAAAGATGGCTGCCCCCATGACAAAGATGGCAGCCCCCATGAATGACAAACATTTGCCTGTTCTTTTAAAACAGGGTGGGTAAGAGATTATATTACCTATCTACAGTATTCTAATTAACATAACTAATGTAACTTGATGACAGTATGTTTGTTTAGGCTGAAGTTCCCCTTTAACCGAAGTGACTTCATAAGTTCAAACGAGGTAAAGGGAACATCCATCAGTACTGTATCTATACAGTCAAGGCCCAAAGTTTTCAGAATGGCACAAATACTGGTTTTCACAAAGTTTGCTGCTTCGGATCTTTTTGTTAGCTCTTTCTGTGGTGTATTGAAGTATAATTACAAGCATTTTATAAGTTTTAAGAGTTATCTGCTTTTGACCTCAGTCAGCAGAGCTCCTTGTGCTGTAAATTCTTGGAGTGCTTCGATCTCTCTCTATCAGCAGAAAATACAGAAACTGAAAGCAGAAGTCCTCTGTTATTGTCTCATACTGACCCCTAGTGACCATAAATACACATTACAGCAGTACTAACTAGCAAGAAAATGTAACAAAGAATTTAAAAAATGGGCTAAAATAAATTGGCCTGAAGAACTTACAAGCCTCTAAATAAATTGGCTGCTACGTAGGAGGAAGGTAGATCGTCGGCAAATGCAGGACAGATATACCAACTCTCTCCTGCACTCTGTTCGCTATTCTGCATTTCAAGAGGTCTTCATGAGGCCTATTGCGTACCCCCTTATCACTGGCTAACGAGACCAGTGGACCCCATTGGGCTGCCGGCCCCATAGAATCAGAATTAGATTTATGTGGTCAAGTGCGACAGCTGCTGCACCTGGAATTGTTTGGTACACACCGGCATTGGACAAAGTGCAAACCCTAATGCCTGGAGGTCTTTATGGGGATAGTTCTGTAGCGACAGCCTGAAGGTAGGAGGTTGAAGGACCAACTGCTGGGGTTGTGGGGGTCGTGTGCGTGAACCTGTTGACCCTGGTTCTCAGCCTGGATGCAATATTGAGTGTGAGCCGGGTCACCATGACGCACGGCGTTTCAGAGTTTAGCTCTTTCCTCAGATGGCTGTAGCACACACTGTTATATATAGCTATGGAGAGGACCTGATGGAAGACTTCGTAAACTCCAAAGGATTTACATATATACATATTCATGAGCTATACATATTGCACATACCCAATGATATTCACCATCATATATATACTTATCTATGTACATTGAGGAGACAAACGCCAGAGCGTAGAACATATGTACACTCAGACTTACTTTCCGTAGAAAAATCCACGGAGTTCAGTCCCTCATTGTGTACTTCTCTCTTCCGCGGTGTCAGCCAATCAGCAACAAGCCGACACCGTTCGCTCGGCTTAGTCTCTCCTCCTCCAGCCGCTAGCCAATCACATACGCGGCTACAACGTCCGCTCAAAGACTTCAATCATGGGTTCGTAATGACGCCTGGCAGCATGTGAAGACGCGTGGAGACGCCCACACCCCCACCTCCGCCAACCAATGAAATTAAGAGCGACAATGTCCGCTCTAAAGGAAGTAAACACAAACACGTGTACTGAATTGCATAAACACGGCGGCAGATGACTGTGTGAGCGTCCCCAACCGCCCCACAGCCCGCCAAAGACGCCCTAATAATGCAACTATGTAGCCCTTAGAGTCAGTCGGCCTGGAAGTACACCCTAAGCTCAAAATTGCATCACAATGCGTATAGTACATAAAAATCTATACAGAAAAGTTAATCTTTATCAAAAATACAAAAACTGTATATACAGAGCCCAGGGTGTAACCCCCAACCCACCGACCAATCAGATAATTCACAAAGCTTAATACTCAAGACCTCCTAGGTCATCACATTTGTTAAGTCATATTCCCTATTTAAACCTTTAGGCTCTAAAGTCTCTAGTTTCTTAATCCAATAATGTTCTCTTCTCAGTAACTGTTTATGTCTATCACCTCCTCTCCTCAATGCAGGGACCCCCTCTAACACCTGTACACGTAACTGTGATAACCCATGATTGAAAGTAGTAAAATGATGTGAAACCGCTAACTCTAAGTTTTTATTCCTAATCGAGGATTTATGTGATGATATCCTGTCTCTCAGGGCCTGTGTAGTCTGTCCCACATATCCAATCCCACATGGGCACTTTAACAAGTAAACAACATATTTGGAATCACATGTATAATGGCCTCTTATTTTAAACTTAGTGCCCCTGCAGGGATGGGTAACTGTATCCCCTTTGGCAATGTAACTGCAGAGGTGACAATTCAAACATGGATAAGTTCCATTTCTCGTCGTCTTAAGTGGTTTTTCTGGCCCTATATCACCCTTGACTATGATGTCTCTCAATGATGGAGCTCTTTTATAGGACATCAGTGGGCATTCACGAAACTCTCGTACATATGGCAAGCCCTCTCTTAGGATAGACCAGTGGCTATTAATTATTTTTTCAATTTTATCGGACAAAATGTTGAACGTTGTGACACAGGGAATCCTACTGTTGTAATCACCTCTACATTTCCTTTTTGATCTACTCCATCTGTTCCTATAACCTGTCCCAATCTATTTGTTATCCACTAAGCAACTCATTGGATATCCTCTAGCCAAAAATTTATACTTCATCTCTTCCAATCTGCACTTTCTAATTTGGGGATCACTAACTATTCTCTCTACCCTTTTAAACTGTCCTTTTGGTATGTTGTTTTTGATATGGGGAACATGAAAGCTATTATAGTGCAAAATAGAGTTTCTATCAGTGGGTTTTGTATACAGATCCGTGGTCAAACGACCTCCATCTTTGATCACCCATGTGTCTAAAAAACTAATCCTTTTGTAATCACTCTCAATCGTCAACCTAATCTCAGGGCATGCAGCATGTAGTTGTATAACAAAGGTTTCTAGGCTCGAACGTGGCCCCTCCCACAAACAAAAAATGTCATCAATATTGTTTACAAAAAAATGAATTAGAGAAAACAAATGCGTCCTTATAGAGGACCATAAACAAATTGGCATAGGAAGGGGCCACGTTCGAGCCCATCGCCGTCCCTCTACGCTGCATGTAGAAAGTGTCCCCAAAAAGGAAATAATTGTATCTCAACACAAGGCTTAATAATTGGATCAAAAAAAACCCTCTGTTCCTTATCAAAATCCGTGCAAATCTGTAAATAATGTTCAATTGCCTCCAGACCCCCCTCATGGGGTATGCAAGTGTATAAACTGTTTACATCCATGGTAACTAACAATACATTTTCCCCCACATTGTCAAAATTTGAGATAACTGACAAAAATTGTTGTGTGTCCCTAAGATAGGAATCTAAGGTAAATACTATTGGTTTCAAAATCTTACCAAAAAAGATCGCTATGTTGGAAAAAATAGACCCTATCCCCGACACTATAGGTCGGCCGGGGGGATTTTGTAATCCCTTATGGATCTTTGGTAGAGTATATATAATGGGAATTCTTGGATTTTCCACCAGTAGAAACCTTTTGAGATCCTTGTCGATCAATTGCCTTTCCTCTGCTCTAATGAGTAGTTCCTCAATTTTCTTGTGTATCATCTTTGTGGGATTTTCTGTTAATCTTTCATATACATCCTTATCATTCAACTGTAGAAGGATTTCCTCTTTATATGCCACCCTGTCCATGATGACAACAGCTCCGCCTTTGTCGGCTGCTCTAACAATAATCTGGTCGTTCCTGACCAAAATGGCCTGTCTTTCCTCCACTGTCACATTGCTTCTGATGTGTTTAATTTTTTTAGCATCAAAATCAGATTGTAATTTTTGGATATCTGTATTCACACTTTTTATATATCTATCGATAACCAGATGGCTAGGCGGTTGAAAATTACTTTTATTTCTCAAGCCCCATTCTTTTAAGTTGATGCTTTCAGGAGATTCTTGTTGAGTGGAAGTGTAAATGAATCCTCCAGCAAAAAAGCTTTTTAATTTTATACTCCTAAAAAAATCGACCCAATTCTAGGTCCAAACTAAAGAAATCGGGAAAAAAGTGAGACAAAATGATAATCCAAAATTCAATACATGGTGTTCCACAGACGTTAATTCATATTGGGAGATGTTCACTACAAGATCCACTTTTTCTATTTTCGTATTCTCAATTCCATCTTGGAGTTTCCTCTCCGCCTGTTTATGTTTCTGGAATCTTTTGCCTCCCCTCCGCTTGTGCTGTCCGAGTGTTGGGATTGATCGTCCGTTACAGCTAAAAAATCACTTGAGGACTGATCCGTGGGTTCTCCTAGAGCTCGAGGTTTGGAGTTCTTCTTAAACTTCCTTGGTCTCCCCGGTTTAAAACGTGTATAAGATGAAACACCTGGAGTTCTCTGCCAGCGATATACATATCCTGATTGATAATCATGGGCATCACGATGGAATTTTTCCCGTTTTTGCTGCTCGAGACCAAACTCATACTCCTTCAACCTTGCTAGGAGACCATGATAGTATTTTTCAAAGTCCCCTTCCTATGCCAATTTGTTTATGGGCCTCTATGAGGACGCATTTGTTTTCTCTAATTCATTTTTTTGTAAACACGTTTTGCTTTGGCGTCGTTATATTGATGACATTTTTTGTTTGTGGGATAGAAACTCTATTTTGCACTATAATAGCTTTCATGTTCCCCATATCAAAAACAACATACCAAAAGGACAGTTTAAAAGGGTAGAGAGAATAGTTAGTGATCCCCAAATTAGAAAGTGCAGATTGGAAGAGATGAAGTATAAATTTTTGGCTAGAGGATATCCAATGAGTTGCTTAGTGGATAACAAAAAGATTGGGACAGGTTATAGGAACAGATGGAGTAGATCAAAAAGGAAATGTAGAGGTGATTACAACAGTAGGATTCCCTGTGTCACAACGTTCAACATTTTGTCCGATAAAATTGAAAAAATAATTAATAGCCACTGGTCTATCCTAAGAGAGGGCTTGCCATATGTACGAGAGTTTCGTGAATGCCCACTGATGTCCTATAAAAGAGCTCCATCATTGAGAGACATCATAGTCAAGGGTGATATAGGGCCAGAAAAACCACTTAAGACGACGAGAAATGGAACTTATCCATGTTTGAATTGTCACCTCTGCAGTTACATTGCCAAAGGGGATACAGTTACCCATCCCTGCAGGGGCACTAAGTTTAAAATAAGAGACCATTATACATGTGATTCCAAATATGTTGTTTACTTGTTAAAGTGCCGATGTGGGATTGGATATGTGGGACAGACTACACAGGCCCTGAGAGACAGGATATCATCACATAAATCCTCGATTAGGAATAAAAACTTAGAGTTAGCGGTTTCACATCATTTTACTACTTTCAATCATGGGTTATCACAGTTACGTGTACAGGTGTTAGAGGGGGTCCCTGCATTGAGGAGAGGAGGTGATAGACATAAACAGTTACTGAGAAGAGAACATTATTGGATTAAGAAACTAGAGACTTTAGAGCCTAAAGGTTTAAATAGGGAATATGACTTAACAAATGTGATGACCTAGGAGGTCTTGAGTATTAAGCTTTGTGAATTATCTGATTGGTCGGTGGGTTGGGGGTTACACCCTGGGCTCTGTATATACAGTTTTTGTATTTTTGATAAAGATTAACTTTTTTGTATAGATTTTTATGTACTATACGCATTGTGATGCAATTTTGAGCTTAGGGTGTACTTCCAGGCCGACTGACTCTAAGGGCTACATAGTTGCACTTTTGGGGCATCTTTGGCGGGCTGTGGGGCGGTTGGGGACGCTCACACAGTCATCTGCCGCCGTGTTTATGCAATTCAGTACACGTGTTTGTGTTTACTTGCTTTAGAGCGGACGTTGTCGCTCTTAATTTCATTGGTTGGCGGAGGTGGGGGTGTGGGCGTCTCCACGCGTCTTCACATGATGACCGGCGTCATTACGAACACATGATTGAAGTCTTTGAGCGGACGTTGTAGCCGCGTATGTGATTGGCTAGCGGCTGGAGGAGGAGAGACTAAGCCGAGCGGACGGTGTCGGCTTGTTGCTGATTGGCTGACACCGCGGAAGAGAGAAGTACACAATGAGGGACTGAACTCCGTGGATTTTTCTACGGAAAGTAAGTCTGAGTGTACATATGTTCTACGCTCTGGCGTTTGTCTCCTCAATGTACATAGATAAGTATATATATGATGGTGAATATCATTGGGTATGTGCAATATGTATAGCTCATGAATATGTATATATGTAAATCCTTTGGAGTTTACAGAGTCTTCCATCAGGTCCTCTCCATAGCTATATATAACAGTGTGTGCTACAGCCATCTGAGGAAAGAGCTAAACTCTGAAACGCCGTGCGTCATGGTGACCCGGCTCACACTCAATATTGCCTGTTATAGATTTTAAATGTTCAAATAAATTTTCATTTTAGACGGTGCGGATCCTGCTATCCTATTTGATGTTATACCCTGTGCACTCCAGGGTTGATCGCTGCACGTCAAGCTACATTGGTGCTGTCACAATTGAAGATTATACAATAATAGAGGAGCATAGGATAGACTCAATGGTGGCTGTGTAGAAGCTGGTAAGCAGATCCTACGGCATACCGAACTTCCTCAGTTGTTTCAGGAAGAGCAGCCTTTGCTGAACTTTCTTTTGGCATTTGGTGGTGTTCGTCAGGGCAGTTTCTAGGCTAGATTGCACACAGGGTGAGGGTGTAAAAATTGCGCCCCCTTACCCCCCACCCCCGTGGACTTCCGAACCCTTACTCTTTAGGGACAGTCACACAGCCACAGGTCACAAGTAGATCTGTCTACTTACTAGTGTCCAGCCGCTCATCCAGGAGGAAGCAGGGACCAGGAAAAAACACAGGCGAAGGGAGCCCGGAAAGCCGACTCCTCCATGGGCTGCGCGCACTGCCAGCTTGCAATACCGCTAAAGGACATCAGGTGTCGTCCCGTGGTGGTGACGTGATGGTGACTTGACGTCTGACGCAGGCAGCCCAGGAGGAGTCAAGGAAGTTGATTGAGCTGGTAATCTTCTTTCTTTGTCCATTTGGCTACACTGCGCATCACCAGCTCCCTAGCGGTTATGTCCTTCTGCCTGTGCACCCCCTTCTTCTACTTGCCGGTCTGCGCCCAGGGTGGTTGCCCTGGCTGCACTGCCCAAAAAACGGCCCTGGTGCTCGCATCCCATCTCAAATGGTTGGTGATGGTTGTGTACAGGAACCGAGCATTTGGTACTCTGGTGACCTCATTGCCTTCGATGAAGACCAGTTTGAGCGAGGGTGCTTTCTGAAGTCCACGATCAACTCAACAGTCTTAGCCACCAATCGATTGCTCATTTAGATCTTTCAGTGTATGGTCACCATAACTCAATGAACATTGATTTGAACATCATATGCTTCATAACCTGTATTAATTATTATAATAAAAAAGTGTCATCTCTGCATATCTGAGTGCCTGACTAATATTCTGTGAATCATTTGCCGTTGTGGCCCTTGGCTGACCTCTCGCGTGCTTGGATAGAGCCACCAAGATCTGTCCTTTCATCTTACATGTGTGACCTACTTCTCTACTTTCTTTGAGTGCAATTATGTCATCCTTCCATTGCCATGAGTTGTGTAATCCATGTCAAAATAAAGCTGCATTTCTAAGTGATCAGCGAATCCCGATGTCCACTCGGCAAAGAGTTTGCGGTTTATCGGTCCGGAGGGAAGAGAGGCAATTGGAGCGCTGAGTCCAGGTCGCTTCCAAGCGCTCGTCAGATATGAAGTTTTCTAAGAAAAGTTTCTGAAGTCCGGAAACAGTCCTGGGCCTGAATGCAAACATTTACGGCAGACAATATTACTTCTGAAAGTTGTATTAAAAACAGATTGTGATGGCAGACTTACTATATGTTTTCCTGGGAACGGAATGCGAGTTATTAACCGCTTTCTTACCCTTTGTTTTTTGAACAGAACTGATATCATGTATTTACAGTATATAGCACTAACATATTCTGTAGCACTTTACAGAGTACTACATAGTCATGTCACTAACTGTCCTCAGAGGAGCTCACAATCTAATCCTACCATAGTCATGGTCTACTTTCCTACCATATTATTATTATTTATTTATTTATATAGCACTGACATCTTCTGTAACACTTTACAGAGTACATAGTCATGTCACCATGTCACTGACTGTGCTCAGAGGAGCTCACAATGTAATCCTACCATAGTCATAGTATAATGCTCTACTATATTATTATTATGTGTTTATCCACTTTGTCCTCCTTGACGTATAAAAACGTCAAGGAGGACAGGCGCGCTCCCGCGCGCTCCCGCGGCCGATCGCGCGCGTGCACGCGCACTCCCGGACGCGGAGTCGGTAGCCACGGAATCAATTTATCGGGCTATGGAGCCCGATCATTGATTCCTCTCCCCCGCTGAAAAAGCGACAGCTTCTCTCGGAAGCTTCGCTCTTTCTGAAGCTGTGTCTCTCTAAGCGTACATTGTACGCTTAGAGTGACGTCATGTAAAAAAAATCGAGATTGCCATCTTGTGGCCAAAAAGTAAAACTACAAGTAAATTCCCAAAAACATTACAATTCACCAATATTTCCCCAAATAAAACACTTTTATATCCCACCCTCCCAAAAATGCCCACATAAAATGTTTAATAAAAAAAAACAAAAAAAACATTACTATAAAAAAAAAAAAAACATAAATATTTACCTAAGGGTCTAAACTTTTTAAATATCTATGTAAAGATGAAATATTTCTCTCTATTTTTTTTTTTTATAAGCTTGTAAATAGTGATGTATGCAAAACGGAAAAAATGCTCTTTTATTTCCAAATAAAATATTGTCGCGATACATTGTGATAGGGACATAATTTAAATAGTGAAATAACCGTGACAAATGGGCAATAACAATACGTGGGTTTTAATTATGGAGGCTTGTATTATTTTAAAACTATAATGGCCGAAAACTGACAAATAATGAATTTTTTCATTTTTTTTCTTATTCTTCCTGTTAAAATGCATTTACAGTAAAGTGGCTCTTAGCAAAATGTACCCCCCAAAGAAAGCCGAATTGGTGGCGGAAAAAACAAGATATAGATCAGTTCATTGTGATAAGTAGTGATAAAGTTATAGGCTAATGAATGGGAGGTGAACATTGCTCAGATGCATAAGCTGAAAACGACTGAGATGTTAAGTGGTTAAATAGCACTGACATCTTCTGTAGCACTTTAAAGAGTACATAGTCATGTCACTGACTGTCCTCAGAGGAGCTCACAATCTAATTCTACCGTATTCATAGTTTAATTTCCTACCATATCATTATTATATATTTATATAGCGCTGACATCTTCTGCAGCACTTTACTGAGTACATAGTCATGTCACTGACTGCCCCCCTCTCCAGTGGAGCTCACAATCTAATCCCTGCTATAGTCACAGTCTAATGTCCTACCACATTATTATTATATACTAGCTGATGGCCTGGCGTTGTCCGGGTATGTATTTGGCTGGTGTTTACTGCGCCCACTTTTTCTACCCCTAACACACAATTAATCAATGACCAAGTTTGTGAACTATGCTGTATTTTCTTTCATTTAAATGCAAATAATTGATGCCAATCTGTTTAGCTGTTTGTGGCTCCACCCCCTTTTCTGAATTTGAACCTTAGTCACCCAATGACCAACTGTACCAGGTTTGAGGCTAGTGCCATTAAAAGTACAATGAAATATTGGCAGCAATGAAATATTCCCATTGAAAATAAATAGGTGAATTTTGATTGGCTTTTGTAGACTCCACCCACTTTTCTGAACATTAATCCCGGTCACCCAGTGACCAACTGTGCAAAGTTTGACATCCCTCCGCCCAATTTTTGGTTATGGGGATAAAAAGTATCCTGTTATTCCAGGTAATGTACTATGTGTGTGCCAAATTTCATTCAAATCCGTTCAGCCATTGTTGTGTGATTTAGTAACAAACATCCAAACTTTCGCATTTATAATATTAGTGAGATTTATATAGCGCTGATTTCTTCTTGGTCACAAAGATCTAAGCATTGGGGTTATTTAACTAATGAAGATGATCAGTGAAGAGCATTGAGGAGTTATAATCACCCCAGCTTTCTCATCACATGGATGGTGGTAGACACTGGTGGCAAGTTCTCAGATACAGTAGTTGCAGACCCTGGCAACTGGTTCATGGATGGTGGCAGACACTGGTGGATAGTTCTCAGATGATTGTAGACCTTGGGAACTGATTTATGCATGCTGGTAGACACTTGTGGCCACTTCTCAGATAGTTGTAGACCCTGTCAACTGGTTTATGGATGGTGGCAGACACTGGTGGCCACTTCTCAGAAGGTTGCAGACACTGGGAACTGATTCACGGATACTGGCAGACACTGGTCGCCAATTCCAAGGTGGTTGTAGACATTGGGAACTGGTGCATGAATGGTGGCAGACACTGGCCGGCAGTTCTCAGGTGGTTGTAGACCCTTGGGAACTGATTTGTGAATGGTAGCAGACACTGGTCGGCAGTTCTCAGGTGGTTGTAGACTTTGGGACTTGGTTCATGAATAGTGGCAGACAATGGTCGGCAGTTACACGTGGTTGTAAACTCTAAGAAGTGATTCATGGATGCTGGCAGACAATGGTCGCCAGTTCTCAGGTGGTTGTAGACCCTGGGTTTACTTTAAATGATTCCATCCAACTGCTCTCGGTCTGGGCCCTACGTCAAATTTAAGAAGCCATAGTGACCCACATGTCAAAAGCTTTTCTCACCCCTGTTGTAGTCCGTGGCAACTGTCTCATATATGGCAGAAGACAAAACTGTTGGTGAGTAAATGTAAGTAGAGCCTAGTAAGTGATTCATGGTTGGCAGTAAATTTTGGTAACTAGTCCCTGGATTGAAGCAGCCCTGGATGTTGGCCCATGGATGGCACCAAACTCCAGTATTTGGGTCATTTATAATAGTAGAGCCTAGCCTCTGCTATGTGGATGGCAATGGACCCTAACTGGCTCATTGATTTCATGGATTACTTGTCCAGGATGGCAGCAGATCCTGGTGGTTGGCCCCTAACTGCCAGCAGATGTTATGGATGGACCTCTGGTTGGAAGCAGACACCAGAATCTAGCAGATGGATGACAACCTTTCCTTATGCCTAATTTACAGCTAGTGCTTTTTAACTGCCAGTTGGAGCACGGTGGCTTCACCTGTCCTCCGGGCCTCACCTGTGTTTTGGACCTCTCCTGTCCTCCAGGCTTCACCTGTGCTCTAGGCCTTTCCTGTCTTCTGAGCCTCATCTGTCCTCTGAGCTTCAAACGTCCACTGGGCCTTGCCTGTCCGCTGGGCCTCACCTCTCTTCTTGGCCTCCTCTGTCCTCTCGGTGTAGTCTTTGCTTACATCTAAATTACAAAGATTTCATCCTTTCTTCATGCAATATCCTGGTGACTCGTGAGTTTGCTATGTCTCATTCAGGGAAAGGTTCCCATCACAGACAATTTATAGCGAATGGAAATATGAATTTCTCCTCTAAGTGTTTTGAGATTGTTCTGCGAACATAAAAGATCAGTCTGGCATGAGCCGCGGTAACATCAGCAAAAACAGAAATTGTGTTTTATGAGTTTCCGCTGGGAATAAACAGAAGACAGGCTCCACATCATCTTCTCTTCGTGCCGTCACGGCACGCTGCCCTCCCTTCCTCTCTATTTACTTTGAGTCTGGAGAAACACTTACGGAGGTCTGGGCCTAGTTACCTAGAATAAAACCGAGGCTGTAAAATATAAAAAAAGATTTAACTGTAGAACTGGGGGTGAAAAACAAGATCTTTTATGGTCTTTTCCCCAAAGATATATGCAAACATGCTCAGAATACTCGATACTAAGAGCTCCTGCAGTATTCCGCAGAAAATGGATATTTCAAATGGGGAAGAAGGGTGGTAAAGTTTCATAGGAGCTCTTTGATCCTGGGCTCATTTCCATTAAGGACACATGGAGTTTGTAGGGTGTTCTGTGTTTGTGTTGGGTTCTACTGTTGGCAGCGAGGAACCGATCAGGCTGAAGGGGGCTGGAGGAAGCCCCAGGTATGTATAAAACGTTTACATTACATCATCTCAGGTGCACTTTTGACAGGTGGAATTAACGTTTTGGTTGATGACTGTGGCCCATATGCAATTCACTTTTTCTCCTGGGTTTTCTACTTGGAGATCATTTTTCATATTCTATTCAGGATATGTTTTCAGCACTTTGCAATTAAAAAAGTACCAATAAGTAGTTGAAAAAGAACTCTTAAAGCGGAATATAACCCAGCATTTCAACTTTGCTCTAAAACATTATTTACAGCATATTATATGCAACCAGCATTTTTTTTTTACTAGACCAGCATTGGAAGGGTTAAACACAGAGGTTTAAAGTTCCAGGTAGAGATATGCAGAAGTTCAGATAGATACATTTTACTAAATAGAATGTAACAAGTGATAAATGTTACACACTCTTTGGCTGTCCTCCAGCTCCTTCTCAGTCAGAGAGAGTGAGTCACATTCCACACTTAGATACATTTATGTAAACAAAATGTATCTATGTCAGCTTCGGATGCGTCTGCAGAATCTCCAGGAACTTTAAAGGACTTACGAGGCCAACATACACAAAAAAAAGTTTAAAAAGTTAAGTACCTGCATCTCTTTAATAGACACGAAGGACGCCATCCGCGCCCTCCGTGTCGTTCCGCCGGGTCCCCGCCATTTAATAGCCCCCCCGGCCGGTCATGACGCTACAGTAGCCTGGATCGGGGGGATGGCCCTAGAGCTGCGCAGCCGCACTCGCGGCTGTGAGGACTGCGCAGCCGCGGCCAGATCCGGCGGCCATGTTGGCAGAGGCAGGAGAGCCCGACCCGGGCCCTGCGGTCGTGACCGGCCAGGGGGGCTATTAAATGGCGGGGACCCGGCGGAACGACATGGAGGGCGCGGATGGCGTCCTCCGTGTCTATTAAAGAAACGCAGGTACTTAACTTTTTTAACTGTTTTTTGTATATGTTGGCCTCGTAAGTCCTTTAAAGCTCTGTGTAACCCTTCCAATGCTGGTCTAGTAAAAAAAAAAATGCTGGTTGCATATAATATACTGTAATGTTTTAGAGCAAAGTTGAAATGCAGGGTTATATTCCGCTTTAAAATGATTTTGAGTGTTTTCTTGTTTGTTGATGGTTTAAAAGGCATTTTATTGACAAGTTTGAAAATATCCCCCAGGAGAAAACACAGGAGAAAATGTAAATTGCATATGGGCCTGTATGTCCTAAAAACTGAGGCACCCTCCTTTGATACTGTGCTGTAACTGGATCAGAGAATGGCGCCATCTTGTGACACAATAGATCATTGTTATGGAGATAAGATCCTGTACTTCTCATCTAGCTACCCGTACTTACAGACCTGAAAACAAACCTAAAAAATCTCGTCTCACAATTGAAAGCAGGAATAATTGAATAATTTATTTAATAGAAGTTCCTTCATTAGCTGATGTACAGTAGAATAGTGGAATAAATGGACGTATATTATTTGATCTGGGGCTATCACATTCATCGCAATGCTGCTCGTCTCAACGCATTAAAGCACTGAATGCAGTGCGTTAAAGTGTAAACGAGATGAATTTCAGGTACAAAATGAGATATTTACCTAAAAAAATGGAAGCCTCAGGCTTCACTCAGTGCTGTAATTTCCCCCTTTGCTGCATTAGTGTGACCGCGCATGCGCAGAAGCTGCACAAGCACAGGCGTGCGCGCGCAGTAAGCCGGAGCTGCTTGTGCTACTGCGCATGTGTGGCTGTGCTTGCGTGGCTACAGCACGGCCGCGCACGTAACAGGAGAGGAGCATGACCCTAAAGTGAAGGTGGGCCGTGCTGACTAAGGTGGGGACATCAGAGCACAGAGGGAAGCCTCAACGGCATCCTGTGGCTTCCCTCCGTTTAAGTAAATATCTCCTTTTGAACCCAAGGCTCGGGTTCTCTTTAACTTCTTGAGGACCGCAGTGCTAAACCCCCTAGTGACCAGGCCATGTTTAGTAAAATAGGCCACTGCAGCTTTAAGGCTAAGCTGCAGGGCCGCACAACACAGCACACAAGTGATCCCCCCCCCCCCCCCCTTTTCACCCCACCAACAGAGGTCTCTGTTGGTTGGGTCTGATCGCTGATCTGATCGCTCCCCACATGTTTATTTTTCTTATAATAAATATTATTGTTTCTTTTTTTAAAAAAAAACAACCCTATTTCTTTACAAATCTTCCCTCCCTCCCCACAGCCAGCCAATTATGGCTATCGGCTGTCATAGGCTTCTGCCTATGAGAGCCGATCGCTCTCTTGTCCCCCAGGGGGACAGCCGTGTGACACGGCTGTCCCCAGTACAGCGCTGCTGCCGATCGCAGCGCTGTACATAGAAATAGACGGCGATCACGCCGTCTAACAGTCTCCCGAGCAGCATCTCCTGCAAAACAGAGCTCCAGGACTTTACGCCAATCGGCGTTAGGCGGTCCTGGGGCTGCCGCCGTGGCCACGCCCGGCGGCGTGACGCGGTCAGCAAGAGGTTAAAGTGGATCCGAGATAAACTTTTACTCATTGCATAATAGGACCCCTTACATATAGTTTATAGGACATTCCTCAAGTCAAATACTTTTTTGTATGTTAATGCTCTAATTCCCTATAAACTAAACAAGCCTCGTCCTCCAGCGCCTAGGCATTCTGAGTCCTATGTAGCAAGTGCTCATGAAAGCTCAGTCTGGGGGGAGGAGGCTTTTCCCGAAGGAGGAGGCGTTACCAGCCAGAGATTTCAGAGGCAATGGGGAGGAGAGAGGAGTGGAGTGGTTTCCCAGGCTGAAAGGTGGAGATGCAGAGCAGCTTGCCTGTGTAATGATGACAAGCAGAATATGGCTGCTCTCATTGTATCGCAGGAAGAAATAATCATACACTGTTGAAGCTGTCTGCAGCTAGATTTGCTGTGTAAACTATCTAAACTTTAGATAAGATATATAGACAAGTTACTTGTTATAGTTAGTTTTTCATCTCGGATCCGCTTTAAAAGTACAACTTACGTGTTTACCACCTAAATGAGGCATACAGTCATTGTGTGACTCACTGTATATGGTGCGACCATTCAGGACCATTGCAGTGCGATTGCAGAATAATTGCACCGCAATGGGCTGTTTAAAGTATGGAAGGAGTCTTAGGGCTTGATTCACTAAACTGTGATAACTCATATCACGGCCGTTTTCGCGTGCATTTTTGTGCTATCGCGAATTTGCACATACAAATTCTCAATCATTTAGTGAATCAAGCCCTTAGTGTTGTATTACAAGAGCCAGATGCAGGGTCGTAGCAATAGCCATAGCAGTAGCTATGGGGGAGCCTGGAGCAGAGGGGACCCAGCTGGTACTTCATGTATTCACCATTAGCTTTCTTGGGTTCCTCCACCTTCAAACTTGTTCCCATTACCCATGGACTATATGTGTAGTGTTCAGTGCATGAGACTGTAAATTGTCCCAAAAGCTAATATCCATAGGATAGCGGCAGGTCGTGTTTCTTAAAGGAAACCAGAGCGGACGATCATCAAAAGTTTTATACATACCTTCCCCCAGCCCCATCCGCACAGATCTCTCCCACGCTGCCGTCCTCACAGCCTCCTCCTCCTCCGGTATCAGGTCCCGTTACTTCTATCAGTCTGGGCCAGTCGGACGTAACAGAAGTGCGCTCTTTGCGTATCTCTCCAGCAGCCGCTTCTCCTGCGTAGGCTGTACCCAACTGGCTGAAGTAACGGGACCCGGTACCAGAGGAGGAGATGGCTGTGAGGACTGCAGCGTTTGAGAGATCTGTGCGGATGGGGCTGGAGGAAGCCCCAGGTATGTATAACACTTTTGATGATCGTCAGTTCTGGTACACTTTAAGAGTGCCTACATCTGAGGGCCCCACGAAAGTTTTGCTATGGGGCCCCATGATCTCCAGCTACACCACTGGCCAGAAGTGTAATTACAGTATCACTAGTTGTGTAATTAAACACAAAGTGTGAAGTCTTGCTGCACTTTTGCTGGCAGCCGTGGGACAGTGTCATGTGAGACGTGGCATCTCACGGCTCTGGGGCAGGGCCGAGGCAGAGGCATGAGAGACTCCAGCCTCCGGGCGCAGTGTAGGAGGGCGCACAACTCCCTCAGCTATCATTCCCCTATTGTGTTTGAAGCAGAGAGAAATAAGAAATGGGGATACAGGACAGTGACTGCAAGCCAGATAATAGAGATTAAGATGTTGGGGCCCCTGGGGAGCCTCTTAGTCTAATAGCAATCAGGGTGTGACGGCTGAGGCGGGAGGGATGGAGGGGTGCACTTTGGTGGAGGACCTTGTCCCGGCTCTGCTGGGGGGAGTGGATGGGACACAGGTGAGGTGCGCAGAGATACTGTGACGTAAATCGAGCAGCACAGTTCAGCCGCCTCCTCGCTCTGATGCAGAACAGATGCTGCGTTATATAAAGCAGTTGTGTGTCAGCACATTTAAGGGGACACTGAGGACAGTGATGGAAAAAACTCTGCATGGCTACTCCTACCTCACATCATGGGCTGCTGCTGCTGCTGACCCACACATTCCATATCTCACAGCAGAAATAGCCTTTTCATATAGAAAACATTCAGAGGAAAAAAAAACTGACATTAAACACGTCAGACGGGTGTTCTGTGGTCTGCCGGAGACTCTGGCATCTGCCACAATGTCAGCTCCACAATTCCAACTGAATAAGAACTCAGGGGGTATTCATTCAAAGGAGGAGCATACTTTAAAGTAAACGTGAGACAAGGAGGGGGGGGGGGGGGGGATAAACAGTGGGATGCGAAAGTTTGGGCATCCTTGTTAATCGTCATGATTTTCCTGTATAAATCGTTGGTTGTTACGATAAAAAATGTCAGTTAAATATATCATATAGGAGACACACACAGTGATATTTGAGAAGTGAAATGAAGTTTATTGGATTTACAGAAAATGTGCAATAATTGTTTAACCACTTGCCGACCGCGCACTCATACAGCGCGTCGGCAAAGTGGCAGCTGCAGGACCAGCGACGCAGTTCTGCGTCGCTGGCTGCAGGCTAATTAATCAGGAAGCAGCCGCTCGCGCGAGCGGCTGCTTCCTGTCAATTCACGGCGGGGGGCTCCGTGAATAGCCTGCGGGCCGCCGATCGCGGCTCGCAGGCTAAATGTAAACACAAGCGGAAATAATCCGCTTTGTTTACATTGTACGGCGCTGCTGCGCAGCAGTGCCGTAAGGCAGATCGGCGATCCCCGGCCAATCAGCGGCCGGGGATCGCCGCCATGTGACAGGGGACGTCCTGTCACAGGCTGCACAGGACGGATAGCGTCCTGTGCAGCCCCGATCACCAGGGGGCCAGGTAGGAAAGGGGGAAGCGGAATTTCGCCGCGGAGGGGGGCTTTGAGGTGCCCCCCCCGCCAGCCACACTCAGGCAGGAGAGATCGGACCCCCCCAGCACATCATCCCCCTAGTGGGGAAAAAAGGAGGGTGATCTGATCTCTCTGCCTGGTGTTTGATCTGTGCTGGGGGCTGTAGAGCCCACCCAGCACAGATCACAGAATTCAACGCTGGTCCTTAAGGGGGGGGGGGGGGGGGGTAAAGGGTGGGTCCTCAAGTGGTTAAACAAAATTAGACAGGTGCATAAATTTGGGCACTGCAAAAAAAGAAATGAAATCAATATTTAGTAGATCCTCCTTTTGCAGAAATTACAGCCTCTAAACGCTTCCTGAAGGTTCCAATGAGAGTCTGGATTATGGTTGAAGGTATTTTGGACCATTCCGCTTTACAAAACATCTCTAGTTCATTTAGGTTTGATGGATTCCGAGCATGGACAGTTCTCGTTAACTCACACCACAGATTTTCGATTATATTCAGGTCTGGGGAGTGAGATGGCCATTCCAGAACGTTCTACTTGTTCCTCTGCATGAATGCCTTAGTGGATTTTGAGCAGTGTTTAGGGTCATTGTCTTGTTGAAAGATCCAGCCCGGGCGCAGCTTCAGCTTTGTCACTGATTCCTGGACACTGGTCTCCAGAATCTGCTGATACTGAGTGGAATCCATGCTTCCCTCAACTTTGGCAAGATTCCCAGTCCCTGCACTGGCCACACAGCCCCACGGCATGATGGAACCACCACATTTTACTGTAGGTAGCAGGATTTTTTCTTGAAATGCTGTGTTGTTTTTCCTTCATGAATAACGCCCCTTGTTATGCCCAAATAACTCAATTTTAGTTTCATCAATCCACAGCACCTTATTCCAAAATGAAGCTGGCTTGTCCAAAAGTGCATTAGCACACCTCAAGCGGCTCTGTTTGTGCTGTGGGCAGAGAAAAGGCTTCTTCTGCATCACTCTCACATACAGCATCTCCTTGTATAGAGTGCATCGAATGGTTGAACGATACACAGTGACTCCATCTGCAGCAAGATGATGTTGTAGGTCTTTGGTGCTGGTCTGTGGGTTGACTGACTTCTCACCATTTGTCGCTTCTGTTTAAGATTTTTCTTGGTCTGCCACTTCGAGACTTAACTTAAACTGAGCCTGTGGTCTTCCATTTCCTCAATATGTTCCTAACTGTGGAAACAGACAGCTGAAATATGTGAGACAGCTTTCTGTATCCTTGACCTAAACCATGATGGTGAACAATCTTTGTCTTCAGGTCATTTGAGAGTTGTTTTGAGACCCCAATGTTGCTACTCTTCAGATAAAATTAAAAGAGCAGGGAAACTTACAACTGACCCCCTTAAATACTCTTTCTCATAATTGGATTCACCTGTGTATGTAGGTCAGAGGTACCAAGCCAATTTGAGTTCCAATAATTAGTTCTAAAGTTTTTGGAAACAAAATGACCACAGTGCTCAAATTTATAGGATACCACAGCCGACAGGCTGTGGTATAATAGAAACTGCAATGTGTAGGGAAAGAGTTGGAGTTGCGCTGGGAGCGGCGATTTGGTGACAGGGCGGAGGGGGAGTAAGTTGGGATGGATGGGGGAAGTGGGCACTTCCAAAATCACCAAATTGCCGCTCCTAGCACTACCCCAGCTAGCATGTCACGCTAGCTTTATACTGCAGCGCACATGCTGGGAGAGGAGGAGGCGGGGGAGAGTCCGTACTTCTGCCGTCATGATGCGACTGCAGAAGGGAACAGTATAGGACATACAGCGCATGCGCAGCACAGTATGTACGGGTGAAAGGTCAGGAGAGTCGGGCCGGTACAGACAGCTGTAGGAGATGAGCGGGACCCGACGGCAGGGAACGAGGGAAGCAGTAAGTATGTGTATTTCTTTCCCTACACATTGCAGCTTCTCTTATACCCCAGCCTGTCGGCTGTGGTATCCTTTATGCACCTGCCTAATTTGATTTAAACTATTGCGCACTTTCTGTAAATGCAATAAACTTCATTTCACTTCTCAAATATCACTGTGTGTCTCCTATATGATATATTTAACTGACATTGGCCTCAATTCACTAAGCTTATCTCCTGTCTTTAATACCTCTTCTAGAGTTGTTACCATGGTGATAAGGCATGTAGTATTCAGGAAACATTTTACCTCAGGCAAACCTAAAGTGAACTCTTTAATCCTTAAAATAACTCCAGAGTTAAAGACAGGCTGTTCATTAACTGCGTGTGAAAATAACTACAGAGGAGGTAACTTAACTACAGAAGAGGTAAGGTAAGGAATGAAGAGATAAGATAACTCTCTTACTAGTGGGGGTAAGTTTTCTCTTGCCTTATTATCTCCAGCATGATCTTAGTGAATTGAGGCCATTGTTTAGTATAACAACCAACGACTTATACAGGAAAATCATGACAATTAACAAGGTTGCCCAAACTTTCACATCCCACTGTACATACCAGGGGAGGGAGGATCACTAGAACCAGGGAACTGTATAGGAGTCACTAGACACCAGGGAACTGTATAAGGGAGCAAGGAGGGCTACTACACACCAGGGAACTGTATATGGGGGGAGAGGAGGCCACTAAACACAAGTGAACTGTATAGGGGAGGGAGAAAGGACCACTAGACACTAGGGAACTGTAAAGGACTCGGAGAGGCCATTAGGACACTATGGAATTGTGTAAGGGAGGGAGGTGGCCACTAGACATTGAGGTTAGCCCACGAGTTGGTCCCAGTTTTCAATTTCAGCCCATCGTGTATTTGAGTTTAAACCCGTTATAGACAGATAAAAACAAGCTCTGCAACTGACTGGCTCACCGGTGCTGCCGGCTGGGGAATTTTTTAGAACATGGTCAGAGATCACAGACAGCTAATAAAACGTTTCCTTGATGGACCGAAATGGTTTTACTGCGGCATTTAATTTGCAGCACATGGAACGGAGGCGTGCGCACATGCGGGGAGAAAGCAGAGGCCTCCTGTGGAAAATACAGACATTCTTTCAATAGTTGCCCTAAAAAAAGAGGCATTATAGGCCCAGCTGCCGAGAGAGCAATGAAATATCTGTACATCAGATGCACTTTTCACAGCTAATTTTAGCTGCAGGAGCGATTCACGCGGACTTCAAACAAACCCTGCATTTCAGGAGCGCAGGCTTAGCCCCCTCCCCCACTCCGCAAGCTCAGGGAGTACATTTTTTACCGTTTATTAGGTAGCGGGAATGAAGATGCCACACATTGTAGAGGAACGCTTTAAAGGGAACCTAAACTGAGGATATGGATTTTTCCTTTTAAAAATAATACCAGTTTGCCTGACTCTGCTGCTGATCCTGTGTCTCTAATATTTTTAGCCACAGCCCCTGAACAAGCATGCAGATCAGGTGCTCTGACTGAAGTCAGACTGGATTAGCTGCATCATGCTTGTTTCAGGTGTGTGATTCAGCCACTACTGCAGCCAAAGAGTTCAGCAGGACTGCCATGCAACTGGTATTTTTTAAAAGGAAACATCCATATCCCTCTCAGTTTAGGTTTCCTTTAAAGCGGACCCAAACCAAACATTTTTTTAATTAAAAATATTTAGTTGCACCACTCTGACACATACAAAGATAAATAAACACTCCTTCAAACCTATGATCACTTCAGTGCATGCTTTTCACCCTTCTCTTTTCATAGCTAGGATTATACTGGGGGCAGCCATTAGCAATTCCTCCTTTGCCGGACACCACCTACTCCACCAGTTTGCCGGAAAAATCCCGGCAATTTGAAAGGAAGGGAGGGGTTCCTCCAATGAATGTAAAATATTTTATATTTGTCGTCATGCAGCTGAAAAAAGGCTGCTATTTATTATTATAATTTAGAAAATAATTTTATTTCTGAAATCTTGTATTTTTAATTTGGGTCCACTTTAACTACTCAAAGACCGCTCCACGCCCATGGGCGTGGCCGCGGCGGAAGCCCCAGGACCGCCTAACGCCAATTGGCATCAGGTCCTGGAGCTGGCTACTGAAGGAGATCGCGAGCAGGATGCGCGCACATCTCCTTCTCGGGGGCGGAGCTCCGTCCCGTCTTCAGTCTCCAAGCGGCTATTGCCGCTCGGGAGACTGTTAGACGGCGTTATCACCGTCTATTTACACTGTGCAGCGCTGCACTGGGGTCGCAGAGCTGCACTGGGGGGGGGGGGGATATGGGGCAAGAGATTGATTGGCTCTCATAGGCAGAAGTCTATGACAGCCGATCGCCTGATTGGCCGGCTGGGGGGAGGGAGGGGTTTTCTAAAAAAAAAAATAAAGAAAGAAATAGTAAAAAAATATATTAAAAAAATATAAACATAAATATTGATAAAAAAAAACAGAGAACTAGGGGGCCATCAGACCCCACCAACAGGGAGCTCTGTTAGAGGGGGGAAAGGGGGGGGGGGGGGGAATCACTGGTGTACTGTGTTGTGCAGCCCTGCAGCTTGGCCGTAAAGCTGCAGTGGCCATTTTAGTAATAATTATCCTGGTCTTTAGGGGGGTTTACCACTGTGGTCATCAAGTGGTTTAAAGAGAACTTGTTAAAGAGGAACTGTAGTGAAAATAACATTATGAATAAAATTGCTTTTTTTTAGAATGTTCATTTATAGATTATTTAGTCAGTGTTTGCCCATTGTAATATCTCTCCTCTCCCTGATATTCATTCTGACATGTATCCCTGATGGTGACATCTTTAGTTCTGCCAGGTGATCTGTTCGGAATGTTCGTTACACATGTTCGTTCTATGCACAGAGGGAGCGACATAGCTTACTTGGCAGTTGGAAAAGGCCATTATGACCCACAATGCAGCGAGGTTCACAGGCAGCAAACCATGGCCATGACATCACACTGTGGGAGGGGTTTCACCACAATATCAGCCATACACAACATCTATTCGAGAAAAGGTAAAGATTTCTCATGGGAAAGGGGGTATCAGCTACTGATTGGGATGAAGTTCAATCCTGGGTTAAAGTTCCTCTTTATCTACTTTCGGACAGCGCTAATTGCAATCTACGCCCCGTTTTGATGCTGATCTGGCTGGCAGGGCGTAGATTTCAACTCACTGCCAATGCACATCCGCCGTTTTGCCGCTGTCTCCCGTCACAGCTCACTCACCCTGCCATTCTCTATGACGGCAGAGCCCTGTGAGCCGGTCAGGAGCCGATTTCATTGGCTCCTGGCCGTGTCTATCAATGTAAGCTACTCCCATTGGCTTACATTGATAGACACGGTCAGGAACCAATGAAAGAGGCTGCTGACCAGCTCACAGAAACTCTGCCATCATAGAGACGTGGCCCAGGTCCCTGATGTGCGGCGGTTGCAGAGGGTGTATGCGTGGATTCATTGGAATTCTGTAATTTTTGTACCAGCAGTCTCTGGTCCTTAAAGGAATCATCAGCCAAACAAGATGAAAGCCAATTTTTGCTTTCTCCAGCCCCTTGCAGCTGACATGCCCCACGCTGATAGCGCCGTTCGCCGGCCGTCTGCCCGGGGTCCCCGCCTGGTGCAGAGAATGACCTCGAGATCGTTCTTACTGCGCTTGCGTGATGCGCCGCTGTCAATCTAGCCCACGTTGTACGTGGCGCACTAGTTCTGCGCCTGCGCAGTGAGCCACGGACAACGTGGCCTTGATTAACACGGGCACTTGCACAGATGCAGTAGAAGACGCCTGGCGAGACACCGTGGGGGGAACCCGGGCCGGCGGCTGAGACCGGAGCTGCGGCATGGGGCATGTCAGCTGCAAGGGGCTGGAGGAAGCCAAAGGTAAAGTAAATCAGCTTTCATCTTGTTTGGCTGGCAGAGACCTCTGGTATTTGCAGGTCAAAGTGAACAAGAACTACAAAATTCGCTAAACTCAAACGCTCTACAATCACTAAGCAGAAATAGAAAATTGCTGGCACATGCCTTGAATCGCTACGGCAAATCGCTAAGCGTTTGCAATTATGCTTAGCAGTTGTTTCAGAGTGAACTAGGCCTCACTTCAATTGTCCTTTCATCCCCTCCCCCACCCAATTAGCCCTAAACTATGATAGAGATAGGACTATGGTAGGGATTCAACTGTGAGTCCCTGTGAGGGACAGTTAGTGACATGACTCAGTACAGCGCTGCAGAAGATGTCGGTGCTATATAAAGGCTAAATGATAACAGAGCAGACCTACCCTCAATTATGAAACTTCTACACAGATATAAAGAGCAGCACAGGATATATAGGATTTAAAATAACATTCTGCAGACGATGGATACACAGAACCCCCAGTAGGGGGCTGAAGCACCAGCTGTGCACCTGAATTCCATCCCTTCATACGGCATGTTCAGTGAACAGGTCTCCTGGCTTTATGTTCGCATACTTTCATCAATCTTAGTTTTGACCCTAAAATCGTGTGAAATGACAAGACTTGTCAAATGGGACGCACAGGTAAGCTATTTATAGACTACATTCATACAAAAAGCTCTCAGCCTTAATGCAATCCAAACTGCGGCCATAAAAGAATGAAACAAAAATATGTATAACAGTCAATAGTGGGAGAGAGTGGGCCCAGATAAAACACTGCAGCAAAGAGTACTATGTGGAGAAAAATGTCCTAATATAGTAGGACATTAGATTAGTGCATGAATATGGTAGGATTAGATTGTGAGCTCCTCTGAGGACAGTCAGTGACATGACTATGTACTCTGTAAAGTGCTGCAGGAGATGTCAGTGCTATACAAATACATAATAATAATATAGTAGGACATTAGATGTATGACTATGACAGGGATTAATTTGTGAGCTCCTCTGAGGACAGTCAGTGACATGACCATGTACTCTGTAATCTGCTGCAGAAGATGTCAGTGCTATATAAATACATAACGATAATATGGTATGATATCACACTATGACAATGGTAGGATTAGATTGTGAGCTCCTCTGAGGACAGTCAGTGACATGACTGTGTACTCTGTAAAGTGCTGCAGAAGATGTCAGTGCTACATAAATACATAATAATAATATGGTAGGACATTAGACTATGACAGGATTAGATTGTGAGCTCCTCTGAGGACAGACAGTGACATGACTATGTACTCTGTAAAGTCTTGCAGAAGAGGTTGGTGCTATAGAAATATAATAATAGGAGAAGCCTGAAATCCATTTCACAGATAAGCCAGTGAGGAGATATTCCCTGGAGTAATCCTGGCTGCCCCAAAGTGGATTTCATGAGTCTTCTAATTACCGGTAATATAGCCTCACACCAAAAAATAAAATAGAGTTCAGAAAGTCTGTGATGTGACCTTGTTTGTTAACTGTACATCTACCAAATATGGGGGGGGGGGGTGTTCTACAGATGCCCAGGTTGGGGACATATTTCCGTACAAAGATTAGAATGAAGATTGTCACTTAATAAGCAGACAGGTTCTGTTCCAGAGGTATTCCACGGTTTGATTTGCCCTTTATGGTAAGAGTTGCAGGACATGGTTTGCCAAAAAGCTAAACCAATATAAGTCCCCCCCATACTTATAAATTTTCAAAATAGTAAGGGTCTATTGGAAACACACCCGGAGAAAGTTATACAAATATTTGAGCAATTTTATAGAAAACACTATAAAGCTCCCAACCCTGGTGGACCCAGGCCCACTTTCCAGTTGGCTGACATCCCTGCTTGGGCCTATGTGAAAACCATAACAACTGGATAGCCTTTTATGCCGGTTACAGCAGCAGAGATTGAAAGTTCTATAAAAGGTCTGAACCGTTCTAAAGCCACTTGTTGCAGATTTCTACCACTTGTTGCAGATTTCTATAACAACCTGTTTTCTAATACATCCTCCTATATCCTTTACCCCCAAAATTGAAGATAGGATTCTGAGGTTAGTGGAGTTTTGGGCTGTTACACCTCATACCTAAACCTCATATGGATTAAACCTTCCCAAAAATTTTCAGGCCAGTTGGTACAGCAGAGATACAGTCTAGCAAAATATACAATTAAAACCCTGTCTCGTAAAACACAAACATGTATGATACATTGGCCAAAGTTTTCAAATGTAACAATCAAATGGAAAAATCGACTAATTCTTCAATTGTACAGTATAAGCTTAAAGGTTATATATACACAGTATAATATAATAAAATAAACATTAACTAATTAATTTGAAATATACTTGATTAACATCTTCCAGACCTTGATGATTAAAATCTACGCCCCATTTACGTCCAGCTATTCCTGCCAGGGCGTAGATTTCAATCATCCCCACGGCGCAGCTTCGTTGCATTTGAAGTTCCCACCACAGTTCGTATTGCTGCACCTTCTGCATATCGTTGAGGAGCGGATATCACTGGCTCCCCTGACCCCGTGATTTCTGTGAACCAAGCACAGCAATCACTGTACTAAAAAGGGCATGGACGGCTTTGGCCTTACAGCGGACAGAGCCATCCGGTCCGGAATAAAGGGAACTTTACCCGAAACATACTAGTAGTGAAAACAATTGCAAAGTGAGAAGTTAAACAAATAGAAGACAGATCAAGAAATGTTTGATAGTCGCCATGTAATTAGTTCACGTTGTTTGATCCTCTGTGAGCCTGCAGGTCATCATCTTGTAGGTTAACAGCTACAGGCAGGCATGAAAGAAAACAGACAGCACCAACTACCAATGTGATAGGCTGCACACAAATACTGCTTGCATGGCAGTTGAAAACAGCCATTATTGTCCACAATGCAACAAGGTTCACAGATAGAAAGCTGTCAGGGCCATGGCCCTGACATCACACTGTGGGAGGGGCTTCACCATATCAGCCACACAGACCCCCCCACTATATATTTGAGAAAAGGTAACAATTACTAGTGGGAAAGGGGTATCGGCTACTGATTGGGAGGAAGTTTAATCCTGGGGTAAAGTTCCTCTTTAAAGGGGAACTTCAGCCTAAACATACTGTCATTAAGTTACATTAGTTATGTTAATTAGAATAGATAGGAAATGTAATCTCTTACTCATCCTGTTTTAAATGAACAGGCAAATGTTTGTGATTCATGGGGGCTGCCATCTTTGTCATGGGGGCAGCCATCTTTTTGGTTGAAAGGAGGTGACAGGGAGCATAAGACACAGTTCCAACTGTCCTGTGTCCTGATAACCCATCCCAGCTGCATGCGCTAGGCTTCAAATGTCAAATTCAAGATGTAAAAAAAAAAAAAAATAATTGCACCAAAACAGCAGGACGAGAACAACATCAGAAATCCCATCATGCTTTGCACAGCATCAGGGGAAAAAAGCCCGGGCAGTTTTCTTCTGTGCAGCTAAAAATGAGGCTTGTATAAGAGAAACAAAGTTCTGATGCTGTGAAACTGTTAAAGAAACACCAGGCCTTTTCAGTGCTGCTGATTTTTAGTCTGGAGGTTCACTTTAAGACTGTGGTCAATAAAAAATATCCTGACCGGGTGAAAGTTGTCATGTTTAGAACGATTTTACCGCCCAAACCTTGTCTTCCTCTTTACAGCACTGCCAATCGAGATATCAAAGCCTTGCTTCCCGCTCTACAAAGCCACATTAATACACCCCCCCCCCCCCCCAAAGATGAACCATAAAAATGTTTAGACATTCCAATCCTGGGATCATGGGGGTGCCTAATTTGTGGGTGTATAGTACTTGGCAACGTGGTTCTCCAAAACGTCAAAGCGGTTCTCTTCATCAGATATTCCCGCGGGTCCCGTTTGAGACTAGTGTGGTAGAGCCGTTTAACATCAAGATCCCGATTCCCAACCATAAAATCCCCCAACAAAGAAGTGGCACATTCAATTAGACTGTGGTTTTTATATAAAACAAAGTCTAAGCTAACCTCCTCTCCCCCTTACCGAGTATCCCAATTATTGGTAACCCAGATTTTCAGCCTGCTTTTGAGGCAAAGTCGAGCTTTAGTTGGTGGTCTGAGAACACTTCCTTTGAGAAGTGTCCCCAAGGCAATCAATTGGTTTTATTTGCTTTATTGAGATCTACCAAACGGATCGCCGGGCCTGAACGTTTTCATTTTATTCAAATCGATCATTTATATCTTTTATTGGAGTTCCCCTGTAAAAGCAATGCATATCAGTGTACAATATTTTTGAACCTATATATTACCCTCCCATTAGCATGATGGGCTCAATATCAATCTTATAGCATGATGGGAATAATGCAACCCTTTCCAAAACCTCATAGGTTAGCCCAGGAGGAGGATTATGGGAATACTTTGGTCATTGAAGATTGGCGTAGAATCGCTTAAAAAAATTAATCAAAATAAATAAAAAAGAAGGAAAACTCATGTGGGGGGATATTAGAGAGAAGCCCTTAAAATAGTTGATGAGGTGCTATTATACTTCTGTATCCAAATTTCCATAACAACTTATAGCAGAACATGAAAAATTATTCTGCATACCAATTTTTAGTTTCAATTATCCAATCAGGGACTCTGAGCAGTGCAGTAACTATGGAAAGATGAATACCATTTTAAAGCTTTCTCCTCTTTCCAATGATATATAAACCACCACACCCTTCGCCTTTTAGTTTCCGTTATTTTCGCGATTGAAATCGCGGCCGCCATCTTGGATTCCTTATTCAGCATCGTATTATGCAGGACAACACTTTCCCCAGTGTTGGCAAATCCATTCAGTGCAATGAAATACAAGGAACCCAGGGGGATATAATTACAAACATCATGCCGGTAGGTGTGAGGATATAATTAATTAGTTGTGGGTATGTTTAAAGGCATACCCACAGGCACTGCTTGGAGTCCCTTTAACCTAGGATATGAGGTCATGCAGCCTTTGTCCCAGAGCACTCTGGGAGTACAACTGACATTCCTCCTCATATCATTGGTGGGAAAAAAACATTCCTCAGTTATTCACCTTGCCAGCAGTAAAGATTCCGGCACCACTGATGAATTTAAAGGTTACATGAGCCAAATAAAAGAAAATCAGATGTATTTACCTGGGGTTTCATCCAACCCCTAGAAGCCTCTGTGTCCCTTGCCACAGCTCCACTCAGGCAGTGCTATGGCTGCTACGAAGGGGACCCTGGGAGACCGGGTTGGAGTGGAGCTTCTGCGAGGGAAATATAGGCCTCTAGAGGCTGGAGAAAGCCCCCAGGTAAATAAATCTGATTTTCTTTTATTTAGCTCATGTATACTTTAAAGAGAATCTGTATTGTTAAAATCGCACGAAAGTAAACATACCAGTGCGTTAGGGGACATCTCCTATTACCCTCTGTCACAATTTCGCCGCTCCCCGCCGCATTAAAAGTGGTTAAAAACAGTTTTAAAAAGTTTGTTTATAAACAAACAAAATGGCCACCAAAACAGGAAGTAGGTTGATGTATAGTATGTCCACACATAGAAAATACATCCATACACAAGCAGGCTGTATACAGCCTTCCTTTTGAATCTCAAGAGATCATTTGTGTGTTTCTTTCTCCCTGCAGTTCTCATGCACTGAAGTTTCAGGTTGCTCTTTTTTCTCCTGCAAACAGCTTTGCCGTTGTCTGTATTTCTTCAGTATGTGAAAGCCCAGCCAGCTCAGAGGACAATTTATCCAGCTTGTAAAAGATAAGAGAGAAGAGAGAAGCTGCTCTAATCTAAATAATACACAGGCAGTGTGCATAGAGAGGCCTGGAAGGGGGAATTCATAGCAGAACCACAACACTGAAGAACTTGGCAGCCTTCCAGACACAGGCTGACAAGTCTGACAAGAGAGAGATAAGTTGATTTATTACAGAGACTGTGATAGCAGAAAGTGCTGCAGTAAGGCAGAACACATTAGAATAGCTTTTGGAACTTGTAGGATGATAAAAAACAGGATGCAATTTTTGTTACGGAGTCTCTTTAAGCAGTACCAGAGATAAATAGTAGTAAAAGATTTATACATACCTGGGGCTTCCTCCAGCTCCATGCAAACGGATTGCTCCCACGCCGCCATACTTATGCAAAGAACCTCTGCTTGGCCGTTGTGTTCCTGAGGATACCTTGTCTATGTTGGGGGCCATTTTGTTTCATTTCTTGTAGATTAGAGTAAAACATTTTTTTTTAATTCTACATTTATAGATTACAAACAGCTTGAGTCATATATGCATGATATTTGGAACAATTGCCTGAAGTCATAGCATTGTTCTCGTTATGTACCAAATAGAGCCCCGTGACCCACTGCTTTTAGAGTTTGACACCAAACAGAGGGTGTAACTTTAATTAAAGAGACACTGAAGCAAAAAGAAATTATGATATAACAAATTAGTGGTGTAGCACGGATAATTACTAGAACATTAGTAGCAAAAAAAAAAAAATTCTCTTTTTTTATAACATTGCATCATTCTGTAATATTTGCAGTTTACACACTACTCGGCATTCTAAATGTTTTTACAGAGCAGGCCAGTGAACTATCCACTGCAGAGAAAAAGAAGATACAGTGACTGACAGTTGAGATAACAAGCTTCAGAAGAGACAGCTCTCTGCGACTTTGAAGGTCGTGGAGCTCAATGGCTCTTTTGCATAGATAACAACTGGAGTTTCTTAACTTCCTGTACTGGAAACAATATTATAATATCTGGAGCTCTGCCCACTGATGCAGCTTAATCACTAATTCCCCCTCCCTCTCTTTGCCTGTAGTGTATGCTGGGTGTGTAATTTAGTCCAGTTTCTGGAGCTCTGCTCACCATTGCAGTTAAATCATTCAGGTATGAGGTTGTTTGAAAGCGCTGCCATGTCTCCCACTGTGCAAACTTGAATGTAAGTATACTAGTGGCTAGCTGCCTTCACTGTTTTAAATTCACTCTCAAATTTTTAGATTAGAGTTAGCACATAATTTTGCATCTGTTTTGCATTAGAGGCATGTATTCAGCCCTAGGGGGCTCTGCATTGCCACTGATGGCTCACAATTCAGGTGCATCCTTGAGCGCTTATCATTTGTCTGTTTTGTTTGGAAACAATATTAGACTTATGTCTCTGCTCTTTATGTTTTATTTATTTCTTAGCTGTACTACACAAATCCAAATCATTATATCATAATTTTTTTTTTCGCTTCAGTGTCTTTTACTAGTTATGAGCAAAATTGGTTATGTAATTTTTCTGTATTCCAGATTGGTTATTTGATTGGTCATTGTCCTTTCATTTTTGGATGAATATTCCATCTGTAAAACCAAGGAACTCTTTCCATGAAGTTGAATTCAGATTAACCAATATACAGTAGAGAATCCCTTTATAGTAAACTCCAAAGGACCAGGAAAAGTAGTTTACTATATCAGAATTGGTCATACATTGTATAATTATACAGATGCATTTGCTGGGACCTGAGGACTATAGCCAGAGGTTTTCTATATTAGAGTTTAGTATAACAAGATTCCACCATATACAGTTTCCATGTGGGGGAGTGTCTGTTGGGCCTGTGGAGTTCTTATGGGACGAGAGACGATCTGGAGGAAATTAGGGGTGGTAAGGCAAAGAATGAGTTCTGGTTAACCATAGTTAGGCATAGAAACATTTTGGTTTAAAGCGGACCTGACCTCAGAACTCTCCGCTCTAAAATATAAGCAACAGCATAATAACCTTTTTAAAAAAAAAAAAAAAAAAACAACCCTTGTTACAGCTTATAGAGCTCCTGCAGCGAAGCTGCAATGTGGCTACTTCCTGCTATCCTGGGAGCACAGAAAGGGTTAACCTTCTGTGTTTACATATTAGCGCAGAATTCGGCAAACAGCTGACAGATCAGATTACACTAGCTCATTTCTTTCTGGAAAGGGAGAATTAGACACTGTTCTCTATAAACACACACTATATACTGCAAATACCCCACACTAAAGCCTGGTTCACATTGGCGTTCGCCGTCAGGATTTTCCAGACCGGATCCGGACCGTATACTGTACAAACGGAACGGACGTTCGACGATCCAATGTAACTACGGATCCGTACACACTTGTCCGTTCCTCACTGACCGGACCCGGACTCTGGGCCACGGTCCGGATTTTTCCAACCTGCTCTATTTTTGCCGTACGTTTCATCCGGCCGCCGCACCCGGACCGGATCCTGACTACACCATCCGCACAGCAGAAACCAATGAGAAACTGAAATGACAACACACTGGCTATAAAATCCGGCCTATCTACCCCACTTCCGTTGCGTTTTCTATGGCGATAGCGGCCATTTTGGAGGGTGACACATGGGCCCAGCATTGGAGGATGGGGGAGGTGTGTTTAGAGGGGTCTGGTGTGTTTCGCTAGGAATACAGGGGTGAGGTGTTGTGGGGTAAGGGTGGGGTGTTTAGGGAAGGTGGGGGTGGTGTGTTTAGGTCTGGATACTGACAGGGGTATGGACATCCGGGTATAGCTGTAGAACTTCTCTGGGTGTCGTCTAAGGTCCTGGTAGAGGGTCTGGAACTCTACCTTCCTTTGCCTTCTCATGAGTAGAGGGTGCACCCACCATCTCCTGCGAGGAGCACGCTTCCTTCCCACATAGTAGTAGGTAAAAATTAAAAAGGAGACAATTCCCAGGTAAAATTAGTAAAAATACACTGGATCCATGGTCCAAACTGTAGTCTCTCTATCCAAGGATGGTCTCCACACGTCAGGCTGTCTCCAACAATGACTCCAGGGCTTCTGCAGACCTCCCAGACCCCAGTAATTTATATAGTCTTATCTCTTTTAAAAAGCGGATCAGGATAGCAACCGGATCCGTAACGGATGAAAATCCGGATGCAAACGGACCGGATTCTGACCGGATCCGGATTGCAACCTGATGCATCCGGACCGGATCTGGACGGAACGGATCCGGACATCTGGTCCGTTTTGGTAAAAAACGCAAATGTGAACCGGGCCTAAAAGGCATCTAGTTACCAAGTGCTGAAGGAACTAAAAATGAACAGAAAACAGGCCCTAAATTGAAGAAAAGTGGATGTCACAATATGTGGTGTTGATGTTGCTGTGTAATATTTAAAGCTATAGGTTTGCTATTCACCAGCAGTTGTGGATACAAGCTTGGCTTACAGGGCTGAAAAGATAATTTGCATATTCAGCAGTGGTGCATTGTGGGTAACCACAAATGTTCACTTATAGCTGAATTATTGCAAGTTTCCTTCTGTTTTAAGAAGGCAAATTTCATCAAACAAACATTCCAAACCGTAAAGTCAGACATTTCAAAACTAAATTTTTTTTTTTTATTATTTTTTTTTTTATTTTGGCTCATTTTAACAATATATTAACAAAATTTAACAGTAAAAAGAGTGTTTAGCCATTTCCTTTATGTAAAAAACAAAACAATCTCCCCCCTCCCCTCCGCATGCCAAAAAGTAACATCTACAATAACCGATAACAGATGTACACTGGAAAAGATTTACAAACTGGTAAAGTGCAGCGGTGAGCGGCTTGTTGCGCCCTCAGGAACGATGCTGTACATGCTGGTTGTGACTGGATAGAGAATGCCATGCAGGGGGTGTGCGGACTCCTCCTGCAAGGGTTTAATGGGGGAAAACAGGCCAACACCTCCTCCGTCTTCACAGTCTTCTCGTTCTATCAAACTGCTGGCACTGGGTCCCTTCCTAGAAAGACCAGAGGAAAATCAATCATGCAAACTACACAAATTAAGATGTGGTTGGAAAAACAAAACAAAACAGAATTTTGGATGGAACCTTTTGAATTAATTATGCAGGAGTTCAATTGTATTGAGAGGAGAGCTCATCAGAGGAGAAGGATGTCAGTCATAGCTACTTGTTTGTGAATTGCATCTTTTGATAATTTACCTACCTAATTACTTTACCGACCTAATTACCAAATGGTTTAGACCAGGTCTAAAAACAGGTCTAAAAAAAAATTTGGTAATAGTGAATTCCCCTTTGATGCAACTGACCAAACCATCAGAAGACTAAAAACCATCTGTAGACTAGTCTAAACGGTTTAGTGAATTGAGGCCATTGTCTGTTTTAAACGTGCTTGAATTAAACTGACCTGATCTAAAACCCTTTTTTGTCTGGGTTGTGTCATCTGGAGTACTACGATTCCTCATGCTTACAGTCTTTGTTATGTGCCATTATTTACATACAATCTGACCATCATCATATGGGTGCCTCCAACCCTCATCACTGCTTACCACACCTCCTATGGAGGTAGTTTTCCCACTGGTGAGTAGGTATGATCAATGAGATGCAAATATTTCAGGGTTTATGCAAATGTATGTAAATGTATATGCAAATATATGCAGTTTGAAATTGGACCAATCAATTTAAAACTAGGTGGGACTTGATTGGTCAATTTTCAAGCTACATATATTTGCATAAAATTTTTTTATAAAAACTTACAAGTATTTGCTGGTCATTGATCAACCCTACTGGTGAGGTGTTATCCACAGCCAGTAACGTTCTAGAAAAGCGATAATCCAGTTTAGGCAGGACCTGGAGTACCGAGTGGGGACGGAGTTTTCCCCGTAGGCGACATACGGTGGTTGCAGGTGCTGCAAACCATCTTTGTGAGTATAACTTCTCTTTTTCTATTTGAACTATTCCCGTATCCAACGATACTGCACCATTTGGCTCCTGGTCTTATCTTGTCACACAGGCTACCATGGTTACCCCACAGTGACCGCTCCCATCTCAAAATAGATCAGCAGGGCTGCCAGGGAACTGGTATTGTTTAAAAGGAAATATATATGTCAGCCTCCATATTTGTCTCACTTCAGTTGACCTTATAAACACACATATAGTGCTGTGATCTCACAGCCTCGTGCGCGTGTACAGGATGGGCGGCGATATTGTAATGAGGGAGCCGGATGGGGGCGGAGATTGCTGCAGATGAAGTCTGACATCTAGAAGGCAGAGAACAGCATCTACTAATTTTCAGATTCTCTGACCAACTGGCTCGGAGAGGAAAGAAGGGGGACCTGGCTTCAGGGGAGGGAGGGAGGGAGGGGGGATGTGTGTTGTGGGGGGGGGGGGGGGGGAAATACCGTGGACCTAGTGGTGAGTGGTATATGCAATCATTTATGGTTAAATATAAGGGTAAAAAATGGCTTCAGGATCTCTTTAAAGCTGAAAGGCCAGGAGGAGTTTACCTAAAACACCATATCTATGTACCTTGTTTTACCAGCACAGTCTTTACTGAAATCCTTTAACGTCACACACAGAGCTGGGAACTCAATGACCGTCTTTCCGTGAAGATTCTGCTGAAGGGATTGATCAGCATCCAGTGGTAAGTACCTGCCGGGCAAAACATTGCGTGTATTATACAGGAAACGATCAGAGAATCAGCACTTATTACAAAAACCAAACAAACCGCTATTAATGGAGCTATGTGTAAAACCCAGCAGCACTACGCTTTCCCACTGACCCTAAAAAAGGCTGCATATATTTTATATAGTGAACTAAAAAAAAATTTCAGCTCAAAGCCCGACTGCAAACACAGATTTAAAGAGACACTGAAGCTAACAAAAATATATGATATAATGAATTGGTTGTGTACTATGAATAATTACTAGAAGTTTAGCAGCAAAGAAAATATTCTCATATTTTTATTTTCAGGTATATAGTGTTTTTTCTAACATTGCATCATTCTATAATATGTGCAGATTACACAACACTCAGCATTCAACATGATTCTTTCAGAGCAGTCTGTGAACTAATGACCTCTCCTCTGGCAGAGAAAAAGAAAACAGTTCACTTACAGTTGAGATAATAAAAGTCAGATAACAGCCCTCTCCACGACTTTGAAAGTCGTAGAGATTAATGGCTTTTTTGCATAGAGATAACAACTGGAGTTTCTTAACTCTTCCTGTACTGGAAACAATTACACTGATGTATCTGATCTTAATGTTTTATTTCTTAGCTGTGCTACACATACAAATCATAATATCATAATTTTTTTTTCGCTTCAGTGTCTCTAAGTACAGCGGGTAAGCATGCTGCCCAAACGTCTTTGGCTTCTCCAGGCTAAGTGACAGGGGACAACAGAGCATTCTCTTGAGGCTTCCTTCTCTTTAGGTATCTTATTTTGTCCTTAAAGCGAAACCGTGACCAAGAATTGACCTTCATCCCAATCAGTAGCTGATACCCCCTTTAACATGAGAAATCTATTCCTTTTCACAAACGGATCATCAGGTATGGCTGATATTGTGGTGAAACCCCTCCCACAGGAAACTGTGAGGACCATGGTCCTGGCAGTTTCCTGTCTGCAATCCTCGTTGCATTGTGGGAAGTAGCTGTTTACAGCTGTTTCCAAATGCCAAAAAAGCAAGCAGCATCTCCTTCCACTGACATCACCTGCCAGCAGTAAAAATGTCACCATGTGATAAATGTCAGAATGTAAATCAGGGAGATGAAAGCTTTTGCAATGGGAAAACACTGACTGCTTCGTTTTTACAATTATGTATAAAACGTACTTTTTTTTTAAATTACGTTTTCACCGGAGTTCCTCTTTAAAGCTTTGGCTCGAGTACACTTTAATGGCAGGCTCTGTAGACAAGGCTGTTGCACATGCAGACACTGAACAACTGCATCCAGAAATTTGGGCGCGGGGTGAAGCAGCTAGTAGAATATTACCAAAAATGACCAAGCACCCAAATTTGATGGTTTTACAGATATTCTACCATCGCTCTACCTAACCACTGTCTCACACTAACCCTCCCCTGTACCCTCTAGCCTGGCTGTCCAGCTGATCTTTTTGGCTGCAGTAGTGTATATATCACAAACCTGAAACAAGCATGCAGCTAATCTAGTCAGACTTCAGTCAGAGCGTCTGATCTGCATGCTTGTTCAGGGTCTATGGTTAAAAGTATTACAGGCAAATGATCATCGGGAAAGCCAAGCAACAGGTATTGTTTAACCATAAATAGTTATGGCAGCCTCCTTATCCCTCTTGCTTCAGATGTCCTTTAAGGTGGACCTGAACTCTTGCACAGGACAGAAGGAAAACAGAGAAATGCACCCTGTATGTATTTAGAGAGTTTAGCCTGTCTGATCCCCCCCTCATATGTGACTAATCACATCTGTAATTTGATCTCTCAGTACTGTCAGCTCAGGAGTCTCCTCTGCCTCGGCAGAGCAGCTAATGTGTAAACAGGATGTTAACCCGATGTTTGCATCCATGAAAGCAGGAAGTAGACACTGCAGATTATTTGCAGGATTTGTATCAGCTGTAACTAAAGAAATGCTTTTCTTTAAAGAGACTCTGTAACAAAAAGTTGAGCCTTATTTCCTCTATCCAATAAGTTCCTATTACTGTTCTAATGTGTTCCGTCTTACTGCAGCCTTTCCTACTTGCACTCTCTCTGTAATAAGACACAGCCAAGCAGAGTACACAAAAAGGTAATACAACCAATATCCACGTTAATGGACAAAAACATGTTCAAACACAAGAGAAAAGCGTCCATATAACTATGAATCAATCCATAGCCAACTCCATAAATAATAATAATATATAATGTTTATTAAGGATACCAAAGGCAATAAAAACAAATAAAATCAATCAGCAAGGGTTCACATCGGGTGGGGTACAGTAACAACACTCTGAAATATATATATGATAAACGCAAGTCAAAATAGACACTAAGATAAAGATTGTTAGATTGTCCCTAGGGATATGCACACAATAAAGAGATGAAAACGGAGCCCTGTCCGACGAAGGACAGGGGTCCGGAACGCAGAGCCGTGCCAAAGCAGAGGCTGGAGAGGCTACAGCCTCAGGGCGATTGGCTGTCAGGGCGCAGGGAGGGGTTCCTGACTTCTCCTCCCTCCCTCTCTTCGTGCCCCCTCCTGTCACTGTGCCTCCCACCACCGTTCTCCCCGACAGAGCATGGAGCGCAGTGGGAGCAGCAATGATTACAGCAGAAACCTGACTCACCTCCTCCTGGATCCAAGCGAAGTTTGGTGTACCATCATCCTCTCTGCCTGTGCGCGATTCAGCCTACATGCATAGACAAGGAGCACCGGAGCCCATCTATCTCTTATGCTCTATACTTCCTGACTCTCAGAACAGGAAGTATATAGAGGCAGAGGAGACAGATGAGCTCCGGACTTCTATCGCTGGGAAGTGAGTGAAGCTGCTGCTTTGATCCTCTCTGCACACTCCTCCGTACTCTGCAGGGGGGAGGGGGGATGCAGGGGGGCTTGTATACTGCAGTGAATAACAGTATACAAGTGATCAGAGGCAACACCAACAAGTGCTTGTGCCATGCATTGAAAGTGTTTACTTATGGATTGGGGTTGCACAGGGATTTCAGTGTTCTAATCATCTGCTCAGAGTTTAAGGGGGGGGGGGGGGGACTAATATATAATTAGTTCTATATTATATATAATAATTATTACTATTTCTGTACATAGTGACAGATCTGCAGGTCCTGTGAGGGTCTATTGTGGGGTGCTACCTTATTCTGGGGCAGGTCTGGCTATTACTGGGGGGTGCTAGCTTATTCTGGGAGAATGTGTAGCTATAACTGGGAGGGGGGTACCTTATTCTGGAGGGGGTCTATCATTTACTGGGGGGGAAGCAGAAGGTCACCTTACTCTGGAAGCACATCCAGCTTTTAATGGGGGAAGGGAGGCTATCTCATTTTGGGGGTATGTCAGGCAATTGGGGGGTGGAAGGGAGATTGCTACATTATTCTGGGGGCATATCTGGCTATTACTTAGGTGGGGGTGGAAGCACAACTGGCTTTTACTGGTGGTGTGGTGTGGGGGCTAACCTTATTGTAGGGGCACATCTGGCTATTACTGGGGGGGGGGGGGGTTCTAGGGTTAGGGGATTCCTAACACTGTGGGCAAATGTGTTACCTGTACTGAGGTGGGAATTTTTTTTGGGGGGGGGGGGGGGCGCAACTTGGAATCTCTGCCTCTAGTACTAGAGAACCTTGTCCCGGCCCTGCCGGAACGCGTGAGATTGCGCACAGCTGTGGGTCCTCGGTTCTGGGGTCTCTCCCTGGGGTAAGTGCACAGTTCAGTCTGACCTTGTATACATATTTTTATGTACACAGATTTAGTGTCATTCAGATCCATCTGCTCACCATGCATTTGACTATTATTGTGTACAGCATGGTCTATGTCGGACAGGGCTCAGTTTTCATCTACTCTTTATTGTGTGCATATCCCTAGGGACAATCTAACACTCTTTATCTTAGTGTCTATTTTGACTTGCATTTATCATATATAAATTGCAGAGTGTTGTTACTGTACCCCACCCGATGTGAACCCTTGCTGATTGATTTTATTTGTTTTTATTGCTTTTGGTATCCTTAATAAACATTATATATTATTATTTATGGAGTTGGCTATGGATTGATTCATAGTTATATGGACGCTTTTCTCTTGTGTTTGAACTGTCTCTGTAATAAATCTTCTCTTCTTTCCTCTGTCCGGCTCAGGCTGGAATGTGTGGAATGTGCAGCACTGCTTGTCATTGGCAGAAGCTATACACACCCTCTCCAAGCTCTGCATGAGTCACACAGTGAGCTGTTCTCAGCCTATCACATGCTGGTCAGCAGCCATGTTTTTTGTTTGTAAACACTGCCTAAAGCTGGCAATTACAAGCCAGGATTGCAGCAGAGAGTGGCAGAAACAGCACAGAGGGGCAGAGAAGAACATAATGAATAGAATGGTATGCTTTTTATTGTAAGAATTTTAGAGTACAGATTCTCTTTAAAGGTTAGTATGATGTTGCTTATCTTTTAGAGCAGAGAGGAAGTTCTGAGTTCGGGTCCGCTTTCACACTAACCTACCCACTACTTACACCTAACACTAACCTTTCCCCATTTACAACTATCACTGCCGATGTCGGGATCGGCTACATAATAACTGCGTCCGAATGCGCCAAAGCACTACCCCCCCCTCTCATGTCTCTCTGCCACTATTGTGCTTGTGCTACATATAGCGCCTCCAGGGCACAGATTGTCCACTGGGCATCGCTGTGGCGCTATTAAAATTTCGCTCTATGGTCGTCGCCCAAATCTGCAGCTTTAGTTGCACACCAGTCTCATTATGCGGGTATCAGGGCGCTCGCTCATCCACCATTTTCTTTATCCTACCTCTTTGCACCTCCTTTCTCTTCAGCCACCATAAACACCTTCACATCTTCCGGAGATCTCACATATTCCTTCAGCCTGGAAGACAGAAACGTGCCCATCAGAGAAGCCGCTTACAGAGTCTCACCACTGAGGAGACACTCGCCGTGGGAGCAATTTAACCTAGAAACAGCACTGTTTATGACACAAGGTAGATATTCATAGCAGCAGCCCCCTAACCCAGGACAATGACCATGTTGCAGAACCCATTCACTAACATGATCAGGTCGGAAGGTCCACTGGCCCACAAAGTCAAGCATTGTATAGGCACCATTACTTTATTCAGAGAGGTTTATGCATACAGAAACAAAGCGGTAGCGAGACAAGAGGTGATTGGTTACCTTTGCCGAATGGTTGGGTCAGACTCCGTCGGATCAATGTATTTCTTCAGAATCTCGTTCAGCGTTCTGTTGTCTGGAACCCTTCCAAGCAAAGCAAACGCATCAGACAAAACAAAAATACTTTATGGGAAACATACATCCACTGGTGCCCAAACAAACATCTGGCAATCCTTCACTCCATACAACTATGCCGATAATGAAACCGCATAGATATGTCGCAATCTGATCATACGTAGTCGAGATATTTTCTGTCAGTTCTGATTCTCAGAATTGAAATGTGCAGGAATCAGAGATAACCCGCATGTTCCTTTCCCCAATCCTAGGGCCAGTCCACCTGGGCGATAGCAGGACTTTTACCCACAGGATGTTAAAGGGAACCTAAACTGAGAAGGATATGGATTTTTCCTATTAAAATAATACCAGTTGCCTGACTCTCCTGCTGATCCTGTGTCTCTAATACTTTCAGCCACAGCCCCTGAACAAGCATGCAGATCAGGTGCTCTGACTGAAGTCAGACTGGATTAGCTGCATGCTTGTTTCAGGTGTGTGATTCAGTCACTACTGCAGCCAAAGAGATCAGCAGGACTGCCAGGCAACTGGTATTGTTTAAAAGGAAACATCCAAATCCCTCTCAGTTAAGGTTACCTTTAAAAAAAAAAAAAAATCCCTCTGGGGGGTACTTACCTCGGGAGGGGGAAGCCTCGGGGGCCCCAATGAGGCTTCTCCCTCCCCTGTAGCTTCGGGGAATCCAGCACTGTCCCCCCCTCCCGACAACTGCAGATTTCTTTACCTCTCCACGATCCTGCGCAGGCGCACTAGCTGCTGTTCGTTTGGGTAAAGCGGAAATAGTCAGGCCTGATCATATCCCCTCTACTACGCAGGTGCAAATGACTCGCCTGTGTAGTAGAGTGGATCTGATCGGGTTCGGCTAATTCTGCCTTAACGCGAATGGAGAGCCGCTAGTGCGCCTGCGCAGGATTGCGGTAAGTAAATATTTCCCTCGCTGCGGTTCAGGTGGCTGCAGCACTGGATTGCCGGGACACCGCAGGATGGGGGAAGCCTCGTTAGGATCCAGAGGTAAGTATACCGCAGAGGGTTTTTCTTAAATTACAGATTCTCATTAAATCGCTGCCCAATTTATGTGAGCTGAAGTGTTTTAGCAGCAGAGAATGTACCAGGGGCATGCTGGGAAATTTCTCAGATCATTTCTGATATAATAAACTTCTCATGGTAAACAACTTTTCCTGGTCCCTTGGAGTTTACTATAACAAGATTATACTTTAAAGGGATACTGTAGGGAGGGGGGGGGTCGGGGGAAAATGAGTTGAAGTTACCTGGGGCTTCTAATGGTCCCCCACAGACATCCTGTGCCCACGCAGCCACTACCCAATGCTCCGGCCCCGCCTCTGGTTCACTTCTGGAATTTCAGACTTTAATGTCTGAAAACCACTGCGCCTGCGTTGCCGTCTCCTCACTCCCGCTGATGGCACCAGGAGTGTACTGCGCAGACCCAGTATGGGTATTGTGCGCTTCTGGTGACATCAGGGGAAGCGAGGACACGGCAACGCAGGAGCAGTGGTTTTCAGACTTTAAAGTCTGAAATTCCAGAATGAACCGGAGGCGGGCCGGAGCATTGGGGAGTGGCTGCGCGGGCACAGGATGTCTGCAGGGGACCATTAGAAGCCCCGGGTAAGTTCAACTCATTTTCCCCCGACCCCCTACAGTATCCCTTTAACTGAAAATAAAAATTTAAGACTATTCTTTGCTACTAATGTTCTATTCATTATCCGTACTACACATACAATTCATTGTATCATAGGTTTTTTTCACTTTAGGTTTGCTTTAAAGGTAAAATCCCGGCAGCCCCCCAAAAATGAAAAAATGTACTTACCCGGAGCTTCCTCCAGCCCCTAGCCACAGCTCTGCTCTCAGCCGCTGGCTCCCGGTCCCCTCCACTGCAGAGCCCGACCTCACCAGGCCGCCCTCTACTGCGCGAGAGCAGCTGTCAATCTCTCGCATGTGGTGTGGAATGTACTGCGCAGGCGTAGTAGTTCTGCATCTGCAGGGACCGGGAGCCAGCGGCTGATAACAGAGCTGCGGCGAGGGACATAGTGGCTGCTAGGGGCTGGAGGACGCCCCGGGTAAATAAATGTCATGTTTTTGGGCTGCCTGGACAAAGTCGGATGATGCAGTTTGCATAGGATATATGGATACCTTCTCTCTATGTATTCCGCTTGACAGTGAGGAAACAGAAGCTTCAAATGCCAGTAGAATCTCTGCTGTCTATAGAAAGACAAAAAAAAGAGAAGAATTAAAAAAAACAAAGTAATACCAGATAAATCATCCTTACATAACTTCAGCATAATGTCCTATCACAGACCCCCTAACCAGCCCATACTAGTCTGTTACCTATGGCCTCCTACAGACATTACACATCTGACACACACAGTGGATTGTGATCGCCCCCTGTTGTCTGCAGTCAGCCCTGCCTCAAGAAAAAGCAATTGGCTGTGTTGTTTTTAACATTTCCTTGCTAAAGAAACTGAGAATAGGTGCTGGACTGGCCAAGCATGTCTCCAGACCTAAACCCTACTGAGCATCTGTGGGATATCCTCAAACAGAAGGTGGAGGAGTGCAAAGTCTCTACCATTTACCAGCTTGATGATGTCATCATGGAGGAGTGGAAGAGGATTCCAGTGGCAACCGGTATAGCTCAACTGACCTTCATGCCCAAGAGTTAAAGAGAAACTCCGACCAAGAATTGAACTTTATCCCAATCAGTAGCTGATACCCCTTTTACATGAGAAATCTATTCCTTTTCACAAACAGACCATCAGGGGGCGCTGTATGACTTATTTATCGTACAGCGCTTATTTATTGTACAGCGCTGCGTAATATGTTGGCGCTATATAAATCTAATAAATAATAATAATAATAATAATAATAATAATAATAGACTGATATTGTGGTGAAACCCCTCCCACAAGAAACTCTGAGGACCGTGGTACTCTTGGCAGTTTCCTGTTTGTAAACCTTGTTTGCATTGTGGAAAATAGCTGTTTACAGCTGTTTCCAACTGCCAAAAAAGCATGCAGCAGCTACATCACCTGCCAACAGTAAAAATGTCACCATGTAATAAATGTCAGAATGTAAATCAGGGATTTAAAAGATTTTACAATGGGCAAACACTGACTAAATCATTTATACATAATTATTGTAAAAATGAAGCACTTTTTTTTTTATTACATTATTTTCATTGGAGTTCCTCTTTAACCTTCCTCGGGGTAAGCCGCGCAGGAGGCTTTCTCAGGCCCTGCTGGGCCGATTTGCATAATTTTGCTTTGCTAGCTGCGTGTGCACTCTGCGTGTGCACTCTGATCGCCGCCGCTCCGTGCCGATTACCCGCCGCTCCCTCCCCCCCCAGACCCCGTGCGCTGCCTGGCCAATCAGTGCCAGGCAGCGCTGAGGGGTGGATCGGGACTCCCGATGATGTCGGTGACCGAGGAAATCCCGTTCTTTGAACGGGATTTCCTGATCGAAGCGGGCGGGGGGATGCCGCTGCACAGTGGCCATCATGTAGCGAGCCCTGAGCTCGCTGCATGATTTAAAAAAATAAATAAATAAAAAAAAATTAAAAAAAGCTGCTGCGCTGCCCCCTGGCGGTTTTTAATAGACCGCCAGGAGGGTTAAGGTGGCCACACACGAGACAATAAATTATGCCAAAATTTCAAAGGATAGTGGTATGTGCGCTCCTCTAGAACCAATGCACAATTATACTTCATACTATTGAGATGGTACGCTACACTGTGGGTGGGTATCACCACCCTGTAAAACTAGAATGTACAAATAGTATTGCGCTCAACATCCAACAGTGTTTCTAATAGGGTACACAAGTGTCCAGATCAAGAACATAGGAAGCATACAGCATAAGAGTCCTTATGGATTACAGTATACTGGACTATTACTGTAATCCATAAGGACTCTTATGCTGTATGCTTCCTATGTTATTGATCTGGACACTCGTGTACCCGATTAGAAACACTGTTGGACGTTGAGCGCTATACTATTTGTACATTATAATAAAAGAATCCGATTTTATATCAATTCGATACAAATTTCCCCCCTCCCCCCAAAAAAAATCAAAAGTTTTTTTTTTTTTTTATTTGAGCAAGAAATCTGATCAGGTTTCCCATTTTTATTAGATAAAAGTTGATTGGGAATGGTTAATTTTTCTGATCAATTTTTATGGAAATTGAATGGTGTGATTGTCAATTTATTAATATACACACCCTAGCAAATTTCTCAGCGTTTCCAATCATTTTTATCATAATTGAGGAGAGATTGAACATAGGTGTGTGGTACATTGGTCAGATTTTTTTTAAATGTTACAATCAGTCAGAAAAATTGATTGCTATTTTTGAATTGAACAGATATTTAAAAAATTGTATGGTGTGCGGCCACCTTTAACCTCCTGGCCGTTACGGACGAGCTCAGCTCATCCAGTAACGCCGCAGTGCACTGCTCAGGCCCTGGTGGACCGATTTGCACAATTCTTTTTTTCAAACACACAGCTAGCACTTTGCTAGCTGCGTGTTTGTTGCAATCGGCGCTGATCCACCGCTACCTGCCGCAAAAGCGCCGCCCCCCCCCCCCCCCCGCGCGCAGACCCCTTGCGCAGCCTGGCCAATCACCGTCAGGCTGCGCTATTGGGTTGATCGGGACTCCCCCTGACGTCACAATGTCGATGTCGACGGGGGAAGCCCATACAGGAAATCCCTTTCAGAAGGGGAAAGCATGTAGCTAGCGCTAGGCTGGCTACATGTATTATTAAAAAAAAAAAAAAATTCTTCAAAAAAACCCTCCCGCGGCCGTGCGCCACAATAAATCAGAACGCCAGGGAGGTTAAAGGGAACCCGAGGTGGATTTTCTGTACTAAATGGGACACAGAGGCTTGTTAGTGAGACTGTTACATACCTCTGTGTCCTTCCATCTCTCCCCTGCGCCCCCCCAATTAGCAACAACGAGATTATCACTAGCTTTCACAGGAAGGGCCGTCCTTTGCTGGGGAGGGACTACTGTATACCGCCCCCTCCCACATCAGGAACGCCCCTTCCATGCCTCTGTACTTCCCCCTGACGCCTGCTCCCGAGACTCTGTTAGCAGAGCAAAGAGGCACTGTCGTTATCCACTACTCTCATGAATGTGCGGGACCTGGAAGTACTTTCGGGTCGCGACCATTTTGACTGAGGAATAAAGAAACTGTTTGTGGACCCCGTGGGCGGCAGGATCCAGTTAGAGCAGCGCTAACCAGAGCGATTGAATCAGCAAGGCATGCCGATTACAGTAATACATTTTTATTATTACTTTTGTAATCCTGAGTCAGATTCTCTTTTTTAAAGAGTAACTGTTAGCCCCCAAATTGAAATTTAAAACACTATTGCAATGTTTTATTTATTATATAAGTGAGCCAAAAAGCCAATGTAGAAGTTAAAAATCAATCTAATTTTGTTACTATCTAACCTTTTCCCCCAGCTCCGGACGCAAGCCGCATATCAGATACTGTAGCATGCAGAGCATGCCTATGTCTGGCCGACCCCCCTCTCCCCCCCAGGACCAGGTGCCAATATATTCTCCCCACCGCAGCTGACCGCTCTGACACGGAGAGAGAGCGGCAGCACTTCCAGAGCAGCACCGCAGAGCAGCCGCCGCTGAGTCACATGTGAGAGAATCACATGTGAGAGAGATGCACGGCGCTGGCTGCTCTGCGGTGCTGCTCTGGAAGTGCTGCCGCTCTCTCTCCGTGTCAGAGCGGTCAGCTGCGGTGGGGAGAATATATTGGCACCTGGTCCTGGGGGGGAGAGGGGGGTCGGCCAGACATAGGCATGCTCTGCATGCTACAGTATCTGATATGCGGCTTGCGTCCGGAGCTGGGGGAAAAAGGTTAGATAGTAACAAAATTAGATTGATTTTTAACTTCTACATTGGCTTTTTGGCTCACTTATATAATAAATAAAACATTGCAATAGTGTTTTAAATTTCAATTTGGGGGCTAACAGTTACTCTTTAAGGCAGTGCTGGAAAATAATGGCAAGCTCACAAAATATCAACACTTATGGCACAGTTTGGAAATACTTCACTTAAGGGTGTACTCACTTTTGTTACAATGGGTTTAGACATTAATGACTGTATTGAGTCAGCAAATGTACACTCTTGTACAAGCTGTACACTGACTACTTTACATTCTATCCAAGTGTCATATCCTCAGTGTTGTCCCATGAAAAAATATACAAATATTTACAAAAATGTGAACGTGTTCTCACTTTTGTGAGATATTGTATATAGCACCTCTAATACTTTTAACCGTAGACTCTGAACAAGCGTGCTGATCAGATGTCTCTGACTTGAAGTCTGACAAGACTAGCTGCATGCTTGTTTCAGGTGTGTGATTCAGACAATACTGCAGCCAAACAGATCAGCAGGGCTGCCAGGCAACTGCTATTGTTTAAAAGGAAATAAATATGGCAGCCTCCATATAACTCTCACTACAGTTGTCCTTTAAAAGTATAACTGAAGTGAGAGGGATCTGGTGGCTTACATATTGGTTTCCTTTTAAACAATACCAGTTGCCTGGCATCCTGCTGATCTCTTTGGCTGAATGACACACCTGAGACAAGCATGTGGCCAGAAGTGCTGTACTTCGTTACATAACCCCTGAGTTACTCTGTGTTGTATTTTTGCCTGAGGAAGCGGGCTAGAGACCCATGAAACGCGTTGCAATTGTTTTTGGAGAACAAATTAAAACTTGTTTAAACCATACATAGTGGTTGTGTTTCGTTTTGGGGAGCTAAGTCCACCCTTGCCCCCCAACTTTTATTTGACTTTATTGATCCATTTTAATCCTGCTGGCGCCTCTGTATCTACTACGATGTGGCTAATCTTGTCAGACTTCAGTCAGAAACATCTAATCTGCCGCATGCTTGTTCAGGGTTTATGGCTAAAAGCATTATGCCTGGCACACACAATGAGATTTTCTGGCAGATTTACCGCCAGATCAATTATTTCCAACATGTCCAATCTGATTTCCAATCGATTCTCTATAGAAGTAAACGGTAAATCAGATTGGAGATAAATCTGCCAGAAAATCTCATCGTGTGTACCAGGCATTAGAGGCTAACAGCAGGACAATGGCCAGGCTACTGGTATTTGTTTAAAAGGAAATAAATATGTCAGCCTCCATATCTCTCTCACTTCAGTTGTCCTTTAAGCATAACATTATGTAATTTTTTATTTACAAAGATCATGACTGGACTGAAATTGTACGCGTTAAAGAACTAGATCCCAAACGTTTGGTTGCTAAGTGGGTCTGATATAAAGTCACCACATCCCCACACTGGAGAATTATATAGACGTAGAGAAAGCGTATTTACTGGATGGAGACTTTATTTTCATCCCAGTTACAACTCGCTCTGAGGTAATGTTTCACGATACACGCCTGGACTCTTGGCTCTGGCCTAGTGACATTCTCCAACCCGCCTCTGAGTCACAAACGTGACTTGTCTCACTATATACTCAAAATGGCCCTTTTTTCTATTTTCCCAGACTGGCATTACCCAGGCTCGGCATAAACACCCAAAGTTTTATGCTGTGAACTTATATCTGGAAAATAATGACATTTTTTCTTGTGATGTCAGTCTAGGCCCAGCCTGAGTGACGCCCGTCACAGGCCGTCGTCTTGTGGCTCCGTGCCTGACAGGAAACACGCATCCACCACACACGGTTATGTCATCTATCTGCTCCACCGACATAATGGTTCTCATTTATGAGAGAATCGAAGGGAAAATTTCCCTCAGAAGCACTGGGGTCTCTCGTATCAACATGTTAGGAATTGGGGTAATTTACCCAACACTAACCAGTTGGACTTCAGGGCAGGTCCAGTTCTCAAACAAGAATATTCAATAAATACATAACAGTGTTATCACTCATCCTGGATCGATATATTTTGATGTTAGGGGTGTCGGTTCTAATCCTGCATCACCACAGACTGCGATTTTAATTAGCATCACTGCTGCATGCTGGTTTAAAGTGAGTGAAGTCAAAAGATCACCATGAAAACCAGACATTTTAAGTTGGCAGCCTCCACAATGCACCATTATTTAGAGCTATATAAACAAAGACTTCTACTGAAACAGGAAAAACGTGCCATACACAGCAGTTAGCTACCACTATGACATGAAGATTTAAAGTGCAACTTTCGGGTATAAAATCATTTCTTTATTTTTATCTGGTAAACAATTAATGAGGATGCTAACCAGGCAATCCTGGTGGGGGAAAGGGGGTGGGGGAATAGAAACTTGACCCTCCCGAGAACATGTCTGAACCAATAGAGAGAGTAGCAGGAGGGGAAGGCTCTTCCTGTTGGCTCTCTACTTTAGTCTGTCAAATGTTATCGCATGCTGATAGCTACTTTCCGACACATCAGAGGGGAGGAAGTAACATGTAACTGGGCATTACCGCCTGCTCTAATCTTTATGAATTGACATTTACTGGCACGTGTTGAGGTATTTCCAGCACAAGGCGGTCATTTACCTCACTGCTCGGTCTTTTCAGCTTGCCATGTGGTAATTGCCTTTATGAATTGACATTTTACAAAAGGTTTGGTATCATCAGCTGTTTTGTGTTTTACCGCATGCGGTTATTCTTCATGAATCGGAGCCATATACTGATCATAACATTAAAATGACCTGCCTACTGCCGTGTAGGTCAACCTTGTCTGACCAGTTGAGGCATGGCCTCCGCAAGACCTTAGAAGGTGTCCTGTGGTGTCTGGCAGGAGGATGTTAGCAGCAGATCCTATAAGCTCTGCAAGTTGTGAGGTGAGGCCTCCATGGATCAGACTTGTTTTTTCCGGTACATCACACTGGGACATTTTGAAGGCACAGAAAACATGATTCATCAGAGCAGGTCTCCTTCTTCCATTGCACCATGGTCTAGCTTCAACACCCATGTGCTCATTGTAATCACTCAGCTGTGGACAGGGGTCAGCATGGGCGCTCGTACTGCTCTGCGGCTACACAGCAAACACTCTTCTGACACAATAACCAACATTCGGCCGGGATCGCACTTGCCCTCTTTCCATGCATTTTTTGCAATGTAGGAACAAGATCACTGGAAGAGGGTAACTGATCCCTTCCTTAAAGAGGAACTCCAGTGAAAATAATGTAATAAAAAAGTGCTTCGTTTTTACAATAATGATGTATAAATGATTTAGTCAGTCAGTGTTTGCCCATTGTAAAATCTTTCCTCTCCCTGATTTACATTCTGACATTTATCACATTGTGACATTTTTACTGCTGGCAGGTGATGTCAGTGGAAGGAGATGCTGCTTGCTTTTTTGACAGTTGGCAACAGCTGTAAACAACTATTTCCTACAATGCAACAAGGTTCACTGCAAAAGAGCTTGTCAGAGCTTTTCTGCCCAACTTGGGTCGAATACAGTCCTGTTTTCTGAAGCACTTAAACAGCAAAGAAACAGTGAGACAGGTTGAGATACGGTTTTACTGCAGGAAAGCTCAAAAGGTTATTAGCTCTAATTTGTTTTATAGCTTAACCACTTAACGACCGCCTAACGCTGATAGGCGTCGGCAGGTCGAAGTGGTGTTTCCATGGGGCCATTCCATGTCAGTTCATGGAGGGTGTCTCCGATTGCGTCTCGCAGGCTAAATGTAAACACGCGCGGAAGAAATCCCCGGTGTTTACGTCGCACGGCGCTGCTGCTGCGCCGTAAAGGAGATCAGCGATCCCCGGCCCCTGATTGGCCGGGGATCACCGGCATCTGATAGGCTAATCGCCGTCCTGTGCCGTCCATGGGAAGGAGGCGAGGGAAAGAGAGGGAGGCTGGAAATCGCTGCGGAGGGGGGGGGGGGGGGGGAGTTTGATCGCCCTGACTGCAACACGATCTGTGCTGCGGGCTGGAGAGCCCACGCAGCACAGATCTGCAAAACATAGCCCGGTTCTTGAAGAGACACTGAAGCGAAAAAAAAGATGATGATATTATGATTTGTATGTGTAGTACAGCTAAGAAAAAAAACATTAAGATCAGATACATCAGTCTAATTGTTTCCAGTGCAGGAAGAGTTGAGAAACTCCAGTTATCTCTATGCAAAAAAGCTATTAAGCTCTCCGACCAACTGGAGAGGGCTGTTATCTGACTTTTATTATCTCAACTGTAATTGAACTGTTTACTTTTCCTCTAGCAGAGGAGAGTTTATTACTTCACAGACTGCTCTGAATGACTCATTTTGAATGCTGAGTGTTGTGTAATCTGGACATATTATAGAGTGATGCAATGTTAGAAAAAACACTATATACCTGAAAATAAAAATATGAGAATATTTTCTTTGCTGCTAATCTTCTAGTAATTATTCATAGTACACAACCAATTCATTATATCATATTTTTTTTCGCTTCAGTGTCTCTTTAAGTGGTTTGTAAACTGCAAATATGACAAAATGACGCAACTTGCAGCTGAACTCTAGTCCCTTACCTTTCATATCCCCACCTCTCCCTCTAGATTGTTAGCCTTTGGGCAGGGCCCTCCCTCCTTGTGTCTCCTACCTGTTCACGCACCTCCATTACTGTACACCCATCCTGTGGATCTGAGTGAACTCAACTTTGCCTAATCTCCATGCTCCCATCCAGTGACGGACTAAGGTTTTTCTGGTATTCCTGTATGGTCTTATTGCTGTATGTCACCCCTAAATATTGTCTGTAACCTCAAAGAGGAACTCCAGTGAAAATAATGTAATAAAAAAAGTGCTTCATTCTTACAATAATTATGTATAAATGATTTAGTCAGTGTTTGCCCATTGTAAATCATTTTAAATCCCTGATTTATATTCTAACATTTATCACATGGTGACATTTTTACTGCTGGCAAGCAGGGCTGTGGAGTCGGTACAAAAACCACCGACTCAGACTCCTCAGTTTAGGATTCCACCGACTCCTCTAATTTGCATATTACAATCTTGTTGATTGAAAGTATGAAACATGAAATTCGTCTCTTAACTGCCAACGCTTAGGAATTTTAAAAGACAACTGAAGTGAGAAGGATATGGAGACTGCCATATTTATTCCCTTTAGTCAGACTAAAACTAGTCCTAGGTAAGAGTACTTGTAAAGGGTACAGGCCGGAACAAAGAACATCTATCAGGCCATAGGCAATGTAACTGTGGGTACATGTAAGAGTGATGTGCAGGTAATCTGCAGGGGAATGAGGAGATTCTTCCTCTATTACACATTTTTCATGCACAATCTGAACCAGGTTTATGGGTGATAAACAACACCTTTGTGTTCAATGTGCACAGCATTCACAGTGGATCCCCTGCAACTCTGTGGAGAGTGCATATGTATAGTACTACTGTGCAACAAAGTAAACCTGAGACAGATGACATTAAAGTTTTCCCATTCAGGCTAATCAGTCCCTTGCTCTCCTCCTCCGCCACCAGGATCTTCTGCTAGGAGTTCAGGTACTTGAGCCAGTCTGGCGTAGTGCGCATGCAAACACTCCGCCGCCAGGAGCATACTACACCTGTGCAGCACTATTGCGCAGGTGCAGAACGCTCCTGGCTGTGGAAGCGGCATGCGGCCGGACTGCGCTGACTGGCTGAATTACCAGGACTCATAGCAGATGATCCAGGTGGTGGAGGAGGACAGCGAGGGACTGATTAGCCTGAAGGGGGCTGGAGGAAGCCCCAGGTATGTATAAAACTTTTCTTTTCATCCTTCTCCGGTACCAATTAATTCGTAGTCACCAAACCAAATTTTAACATATCAAATTATTTGATTTCATGAGCAAAGAGTGCATAAATTTGCATAAATCAGAATCAGCGCAGAATTATTTCCATCTCATTGACCATCTCTATTAGTGACACTGCTACACATCAGGCTTTATACTTACAGCATAGATGTTATTTAGTATCCATAAGAGATTCCTGTGTACACATCATATATACTGTACAGTCACAATCAGATATGTATATCTGACTATAAAAATACGGGGACTGCTTTATTGAAGCAGCACAAGTAACTAATTTTGATTGCTTTATTTCATTTTTGTGGACTAAGCACAGCTATTACTGTATGTATAAATTATTTATGATGACTATTATCTGAGAAATAGAACATTTTATTATATTTTCTATTTTAATTACAGTTTAAATTCATTAGGAGTTGGAGTCAGTGCATTTTTTTCCGACTCCAGGCACCCAAAATTGCTCCGACTCCACAGCCCTGCTGGCAAGTGATGCTGCTGCTGCTTGCTGTTTTAGCAGTTGGAAACAGCTGTAAACAGCTATTTCCCACAATGCAACAGGGTTCACAGACAGGAAACTGCCAAGAGTACGTACTCAGAATTTCTTTGTGGGAGGGGTTTCACCACAATATCAGCCATACAGCGTTCCCTGATGGTCTGTTTGTGAAAAGGAATAGATTTCTCATGTAAAAGGGGGTATCAGCTACTGATTGGGATAAAGTTCAATTCCTGGTCGGAGTTTCTCATTAACTTCCTTGGCGGTAATCCCGAGCTAGGGTCGGGGCGGAAAACCACAGCTAAGAGCGGTAATCCCAACCTCTGCTCGGGGTAGCCACCAGAGGCTGTGTGCAGAGCAATGCGCGCAGCAGGCGTTTCTACATACCTCCTGGGGGATCCTGATGTCGGCCGCCATTCTTCTTCCTCTCTTCCGGGGCTCTGCTTCCTGCTGGTGAGAACCCAATTACCCTCTAGAGTTGCAGCCCCACCCGGAGAACGGAGGCACAACTGCAGCGCTGGAGTCAGGGAGGTGAGTGATTGCTGGGCTGCTGCAGATCTCCCTGGCGGCATGATTTTTTTTCCAGGTTTTAGGGTCTGAAAGGGTGCAAAAAAATTGCACCGCTTTTAGACTCTAAAATCCGGAAAGAATCAGAACGCCAAGGGGGTTAACTAATGTACAGCGCTGCGTAACATGTTGGTGCTTTATAAATACAATAAATAAAAAATAAATGTTATAAAAAAGCTATATAACAAAATAAAAATTAAAAAAAAGATTTTTTTCTTTGCTACTAATTTTCTATTCATTATCTGTAATACACATACAATTCATAAATCATAAGGTCTTGTATGCTTCAGGTTTGCTTTAAAGTGTACCAGAGCTGACAATCATCAAAAGTTTTACAAATACCTGGAGCTTCCTCCAGCCCCATCCACAGAGATCGCTCCCACGACGCCGACCTCCGATGTCTGCAGCTTCGGTACCGGGTCCACTCCCTTACGTCAGTCGGGGCCAGTCTACGCAAGAGAAGTGCGCCCCTTTACGTACCTCTCCAGCAGCTGCTACGCAAACAGTACACTTCTGTTACGTCAGACTGGCTCCGACTGACAGAAGTGACGGGACCCGATACTGAAGCTGCGAGCAGCGGAGGACGGCGGCGTGGGAGCCATCCGAGCGGAGGGGGCTGGAGGAAGCCCCAGGTATGTATAAAACGTTTGCTTTTTATCAGCTCTGAGTCACGTTAAGCATGACATAATTCCCCATCTAGCAAAACACCATCAATAACAACCAAAAAAACAAAAGCAGAAAGAAGCAGTGTTAAGCGCTGGCCAACTGACAATGTGCAAGATATTATCTACGTCATTCTCACTACCAGAAAACAATGAGGGGCAGAAAGCACGGTCACCCCACCAGGGAAAGACTGCGTAACGCCATAAAAAGGAACATATGAAGTGAGGAGGAAAAATAGCACAAACACAAGTAACTAAAACGGAACAATCATCACAGAGGTGATCACAGTGTCAGGATTATCAGTCTTACATAACTGAGGAAATGTACTGCATGTGTATAGCCAGGGAAATCACTAGGCCATCTGATATGGGCCCAGGAACCTGGATTTTAAAGCTGACCTGAACTCAGAACTTCCTCTCTGCTCTAAAAGATATGCAACTGCATAATAGCCTTTAATGAAGTAGAAAGATCCGGGCACCAGTAGTGTTGCAATTCTACCTATCTATTTCATCCCCACCCGACAACACACAGCAGGGCCAGTCCGACAGCCTTTTTTTGCAAGCCCGAGCGTTGGACTTGCGAAACGGCTGTCGGACTGGCCCTGCTGTGTGTTGTCGGGTGGGGATAAAATAGATACCGGTAGGTAGAATTGCAACACTACTGGTGCCCGGATCTTTCTACTTCACTGAAGCTACAACTATTGCCGTTTTCTGGAGGCACAGCAGGTGTACCACTTAACCCTGCCTAGGCTGCCAGCTGCATCTAGTGCCGATCTTCAATCTCTTTATTTGCATAATAACCTTTAAAGTGGATCCGAGATGAAAAACTAACTATAACAAGTAACTTGTCTATATATCTTATCTAAAGTTTAGATAGTTTACACAGCATATCTAGCTGCAAACAGCTTGAAAAGTGTATGCTTATTTATTCCTGTGATACAAGGAGGGCAGCCATGTTCTGTTTGTCACATTGTCACAGGCTGAGGGCTGGAGATTCGATCAGCTTGCCTGTGTGTAAATTCAGTCCCCTCTCCTCCTCCCTCCTCCCCTCTGCCTCTGAGATCTCTGGCTAGCAACCTCCTCCTCCTCCTGCCCAGACTGAGCTCCCATAAGCCCTTGCTACAGTGCCAAGGCACACAAGGATCTGTGGGCGAGGCTTGTTCAGTTTATAGGGAATTAGAGTATTAAAACAAAACAAGTATTAGGCTTTAGGAATGCCCTATAAACTATATGAAAGGAACACAATTATGCAATGAGTAAAAGTTTATCTCGGATCTACTTTCAAGGAAACTATTTCTTTGTAAAAGCGGATAGAAATCCTGCAACAAATCTGCAGTGCGTCTACTTCCTGCTTCCATGGAAGCAGACATATTGTTAACATCCTGTGTTTACCCATTATGGTTTCTGCCTCCATTATACACGAACCAAACTAATAACGATATTTTAAGGCGCAGCGTGGTAATGATGGGGATCTATGTATCGGACTTTGGCACTTTGATCAAGACGATGACGCTACGTCCAACTAGATTTGGCAACAACGCCCCTAGCGGCGAGGCCAAATGCGCTCCAAGTAATATTTCAAGTATGTGGTGCAGAGGGGGGGCACTTTTGGTGATTAAAAGGGGCTGACCCAATGTCAGACAATATCGTACATAGTCTGACATAGAACTGGAAAGGGTTAAACCAGAATCCCTCCTTCGCTACCTGATATACTTTACGCTTACAGGAACGTCTGGGCTCCAAACCGCCCTCCATCTCCAACCTAAGGCGATTCAGCAGACGGTTATAAAATACCACGGAAACATCATAAACCCTGGCGAGTAGGAAGTCACCTCCGAAACACCCTATAAACCGCGGCCCGTTTTACAGAGCGCAGCGCCGCCGACTTCTAGGTTACGCTCTGCAATAACACAGGACGCCTTCTTACGTGTCCGCATTCCGATCGCCCTGGACAACCGACCCGCTCCGGCCAACCCCGCTAATCAGGAGTATATTGCTGCGACGTCCAGCACAAGCGGGCTTTGTCTGTCAATATGGAGGCAGCGGCAGTCGCACAGCGCAGGGCTGTCTGAATCAAAATACATCTTTTAACACTCGATCTGATGTTTTGATTCCAAGTCCGTTTCCCTGAATAAACACGGCTCGTACAAGAGGCCTGTGTGAGCCGACCGCTCGCGGGACGCAGGACGCGGGGAGGAATGTTGGCCTGAGATTCCATTGGAAAGTTGTAATGTTTGTTAAGCAATAATTTGGAACCTCCAAAAGCAGAAAATTCTCTCCCTGATTTCCATTCGGTTTCCGCCCTCTGGAATGAAGGAAAACACTGAAGAAACCCTTCAATGCCCTTTTTGAAGCTGGGGTTCACTGTTTTCTAAAATTATACCCCAGAAAATGAATTCAGTGTTTCGGGGACGCAGCTGCTGTCAGGTAGGCTCGCAGCAGTAAAATAGGCCTCCGTTTACCGGCCAATCAGAAGAGCAGAACACTGGTCCATGTCTTCCAGCACATCGGCAGCGAGCATGATTGAGTGGCAGCAGTTATTAGGCTTACCAAGGCAAATATTAGTGCAATATTGCTAGGCTAGAATGTGGTCTTCCGGAGCACAGCAGTTCCTGGTAAGAACATGACTCTGAAGTTCAGCTCCAGTAATAAAATCTAATCATACTTCTACATAACATGGAGGAAGTTTAAAAAAAAAATAATTTTTAACACTACATCCTTATCTAGAACTTTCGCACTTCCTGTGCAAACAGGAAGTGGATTCATCTAACATATACAATGAAGGGAATAAATAGAACCAATTTTTTTTCCTGTACAGTGGGGATGAGTTAAAGCGTAACTGAACACGTGACATGCTGAGCTACACATGGGTACATCAGAAGCATTTGGCCAAACAAGTTTACACTTAAAGAGTAACTGTCAGGGCCCGTTTCCACTAGAGCAAATCTGCATGCGTTTCCTGCATGCAGATTCGCATAGACAATACAAGTGAATCAAACTGTTTCCACTTGTCAGGATTTCTGAGCGCTTTTCTGTGCAAAAAAAAAAATAAAAAAAAATTCGGCATGGCAGAGCCATCAGAATTCGCATACCGCATACAATGCATTTAATAGGAAATTTGCATGCGGTTTTGATATGCAAATTTTCATGCAGATTCGCATAACATTTTGCATAGAAACAATGGAAAAGCACACAGGCACTGCCATGGTTAAAGTCACATACATAGTCATCCAGGCGAAATCGTATGCAAATTCACATGAAAATTTGCATACAACCGCATGCGAAATTCGCATCCGCATGCAAAATTTTTCTGCGGCGATTCCCACCGCCCAAGTGGAAACGGGCTCTAAGGCATAAAATACACAATAACTTCTCTGCTGCAGAGTGATATATTAGTAGAAAGGATGCTAATCAGGCATTTGAAAAGTTTAAAATCATCCTTACTTTTTTTCCATGTGGAGTTTCTCTCCCCATGCCCCCAGGCTCCAAGATCGTACGCAGAACAGAAGTGACAGGCGTGCTGGATCAGCCTGATTGGCTGATGCCTCTGTCACTCACTTCTCTCCTCTTTGATTGGCCGCATTGGTCTCCACTTCTCTCTGGTGGTCCAGCCGCTGTTAGAGCGCAGGGAGGGGGGCCAGAGGCTATCTCCTGTCACTGACCTCTGCACCCCTCCTCCAATGGCATATCCGCGCCCCCCTCCCCCTTCTGCTGCATTCTCTCTCTTTGCCGCACTGAACATTGGGGGAAGGACAAAGGCGGCGCACAGAGTCACTGAATAATAGTTCCAGGCGCTGCAGTATCCTCCTATACTCCCTGCACTACCGCCAGCGGTAGATAAGGGAACAGATGGTAGTATTAAGTATAGTATTCATCTACTTACATACGGTATCTGTTGGTTTTTTTTTTGGGGGGGGGGGGGGCATTTTATAGCTAATAGTTTCTCTTTAAAAGAGTTTGCCTTGGCAGCTGCTTAACTGACGGACATAATGATACATTGTGCAGATATTACAAATAAAGATGGTATAGGAGTGAAAGTAATGGAAATAAGGGTGAAAGAAGTGCTCAATAGTACCAATCTTACTGAGAACTTTACTATGGTTCCTTTTTTTTTTTTTGCAAGGGGTTAAAGAACATCATTACTATTATTTAGTATTTCTATAGTGGTGTACATAGTATCTATTGTATTGTCACTTATCTAATCCCTACTGTAGTCCTATGTATGTATTGTGTAGTGTATGTACTGTAGTCTAGGGCCAATTTTTAGGGGCAAGCCAATCAGCTTATTTGTATGTTTTTGGGGATGTGGGAGGAAACCGGAGTGCCTGGAAAAAACACCTGAAGTTAGAGGGATATGGAGGCTGCCATATTTATTATCTTTTTAAACAATACCAGTTGCCCGGCAGCCCTTCTGATCGCTTTGGCTGTAGTAGTATCTGGATCACACACCTGAAACAAGCATGCAGCTAATCTAGTCAGACTTGAGTAAGAGCACCTGATCTGCTGCATGCTTGTTCAGGGTCTATGGCTAAAAGTATAGAGGCAGAGGGTCAGCAGGAAGCATACATGGGAAAAAGGTGCTGGGGGTGAATTTGGGCGCCAGAAATAGCAGCTAGTAGAATACTGGTAAAATGACCATTATTCTACTATTGGACAGCGGCAATTCCAACAGCAAAACGTTGGTAAATTTTACGAACGCCTACGCCAAAATATTGGGTGCTGAAAAAGTTTGGATGATGTTAATAATGGCTATGATCATAAATTTGGATACCAGAGGCCGGGGCCGCCCTTTATACTATTTTCCGATCGTAGCCATCATTAACAAAATGGGTACCTATGGGCCACCAAAACTTCTGCAGTGTATTTAGCACAAAATTTGCATTGTTTAATGGGAAATAAATGTCAGCCTCCACATCCCTCTCACTTCAAGTGTGCTTTACAAATGGCGGGATTTAACTGTGGGAAACTGTGTAATCCAGCGAGACCACAGGTGAGATGTTCGACACCTTCCTAGCTCCAGTGACGGCACGTTTGTAACAGGCAGAGATGGGCCAATGAGATGCCAATAATTACACCTCGCATGTCAATCTATTCCAAACTGACAGGAAGTGCATTTGATTGGGCACAATTGCAAGATGCATCCCACTTGCATGCAGGCCACAATTCTTACTATCTCATTCAGCAATTACAGTAGCAGGCATGTGTAAAAGGCAGCCAAGCGCCACTTTTTTTGTGTGCAGTTTATCCTGGCTTCTAATAGCTATAGGAGCTGCCATGTTTCCCCCTCCCCTTCGCTCTGCCCTTATTTATCTAGGGGGAAGCTATGAAGATAGCATCTGTGGCTTCTCTAAACTCTGAAGCACAGTGTCTTATCTACCCCCCCCCCCCCCCCCCCCCTTCACCTTATCTACCTGAAATATCTGCAGTTGGGCAGGTCTCGGAAGTAGGATAATAAAGGCCTCAGTTATACTTTTAAAATGTAAAAAGATGTGGTCAATTTGATGTTTTTTGTAATAAGCCACATAGTTTGCATGCATGTTTAATGTGCTATTGGGATGCCCTAGCTGCTAAAAATGGTGCTTGGTTCACTTTAAGGCAAAATATCAGAACGACCAAGAGACTGGTACTATGGTACTACCCCCCCCCACCCCCCCCCCCCAAAAAAAAAAAACCAAAAAAAAAACTACAACATTCCTTTCCAGGTACCCCTTTAATTCAAGAGGATCTTAGTTTCAGAATATAGAAAGAAAGCATCCAGTTTGTTTTAGAATAAATTAACACCTTTTTGTTTTCTCCTTTCGGTGGTTGTGCTGACTGGTCCCTTAAAGAGTAATTGTCAGGCTGCAAAAGCGAATTTAAACATCTATTATCCTGTGTTAAACAGTTTAGAAGGAAGCCAAAAAGGCAATACTGAAGTTAAAAATCTCTCTTACTTTGAGGTTTGCTGAACAGCAAGCCTCTATATTCCCAAGCTCCTAAGGAGGCCGGTAGGCCGCATAACAGATACAAAGAGCATGCTGGGGCTGCTTCTTCTACCCACTGCACTCCCTTGGTCCTCCCCTTCATTTCCCTACCCCGCCCTAAGTCTGCTTTCACAGTGGGAAGTTACAGCAGCTTGTAACGCAGCCTAACTCACAGCACTGAAAAATCAATGTGCTGTTCACAGGGCACATATTCCATTAGAGTATACTGCAGGAGTCCGCTATTATTCCTAGCCACATGGCTAATTAATATTCACTGCACAGTAGTGTTGTCCGGATCATGAACATCTTTGATCCGGATCTTTTTTGTGAGTTGAATCATCAGGAAGCAGGGTAAGGGAGGATATTATATCACAATTGGCTTCATACAAGACAGACAAACATGGAGCCTGCCATGAGCTGTCAGGAGCATCATTCTCTGCAAATACTATATAAAAATTCTGTGAAATCCAAACGTGGACAGTGAAATGCATATGTAATGTAAGTACAGCTAATATTTAACTACTGATATATGTGTTTTTTTTCTCTGAGACCCTATACCTAACAGCTCCTCTTTAAGGTGGCCACTTACGATCCAATTTGTAGCGAAAAATCGTTCGAGCGATCAGATAATTCTGATCCGAAGAAAAAACGTTCACTACACCATCAACGTACCAATTTTTGCTTCCTATCTATCACAACCAACTAGAAAATCCAAATCGGACGACTATTATTATAATCGTCCGTAATCAATTGTGCCTATCAATGGAGATTATTTACAACCAATCCAATCAGGATTTTTGATTGCTCAAATGATTTTTTGCTAGAAATTGGACAGTTAATGGCCACCTTAAAGAGGAACTCCAGTAAAAATGTAATAAAAAAAAGGCTTAATTTCTACAATAATTATGTATAAATGATTTAGTCAGGGTTTGCCCATTGTAAAATCTTTTAAATCCCTGATTTACATTCTGACATTTATCACATGGTGACATTTTTACTGCTGGCAGGAGATGTAGCTGCTGCTTGCTTTTTTGCAGTTGGAAACAGCTGCAAATGGCCATTTCCCACAATGCAACAAGGTTCACAGACAGGAAGCTGCCAGGAGTACCACGGTCCTCAGAGTCTCCTGTGGGAGGGGCTTCACCACAATATCAGCCATACAGAGCCCCCTGATGATCCACTTGTGAAAAGGAATAGATTTCTCATGTAAAAGGGGGTATCAGCTACTGATTGGGATGAAGTTCAATTCTTGGTCACGGCACATACGGTACTTCTACCCCCCGGTGTGATTTCAGCACGTCTGGTCAGTCTTCCTTCCTTCATTCATGGACAGTGCTGGCTCGGGGAATTAAACAGTCCATCCAGTCCTCTCTGTAAACAGTGGTTTTTCCTATCCACATTTTACTGCTCCAGCCACATCCACTGTACAAACATATCTGAGGTTGGCGGCCGGAGGAACAGTAATGGAGCCGCTCTCTCCTGTTTGATGTGGTGAGTAGGAACCAATTCCTGGTTGGAGACAAAGCAGCAGGCGGGGAGAACTGCTTACCAGGGCGGACCGATAACCGTATATTAGCACCGCTCAGAGCTACAAAACTACCACAAGAATGAACCTCTACGGTGTATGAGGGGAAACAGCGGTGCTCAGTCCGTGCAAAATTCACCATGACGATAATCTGATGGTTTAACTATAAACAATAATGGTCAATGAAAATCTACCTCTGCCCTTTTGTAACCCCTATAAAAATAATTTTGACTGAAAGGTTAAACAGAAAGCAGCCGGGAGTTCCAAACGCAGGAGGAGAACTCGAAATGAACCTCTAGAACGCGGCCCACAAATCTCTGCAATACTCCCTTCCCTCCCCCCTCTGTGCAGAGTTGCAAGTGTGCAACTCTGATAGGTTTCCTGCAGGAACAACTCACCCCGATCGCCATGGTGACAGCGGCACTATTTGACACGCGGGTACGTACTGATGGGCAGGTCACATGATGCGGCTGTTGCCATGGAGATTGCCCCTGGAACGAGCGATTGGATGAGTTCCTAAGGAGTCGGAGTCGAGGAGTCTGAGCCATTTTGGGTACCCAGAGTCGGAGTCTTAGTTTCATAAACCAAGGAGTCGGAAGATTTTTGTACCGACTCCACAGCCCTGGGTGAAACCCCTCCCACAGTGTGATGTCAGCAACAGGGTGGTGACATCACACTGTGGGAGCCTTGTTGCTAGTGGGAAATAACAGCTGTTTCCAACTACCACAAAAGCAGCATCTCCTTCCACAGACGTCACCTGCTAGCAGTAAAAATGTCCCCATGTGATAAATGTCAGAATGTAAATCAGGGAGAGGAAAGATTTTACAATGGGCAATCACTGACTGAATCGTTTATAAAGAATTATTGTAAAAATTAGGCACTTATTTTTATTATGTTATTTGCACTGGAGTTCTTCACTTAACTGAATGTGACTTAATTATTTAAAATGGCTTATATTTTACAGTATTGCTTTATCAATTAATAAGGCAATGTTTGCCCATGTAAACTCTGGTCAGTGGCTGGATAGTGTACTGGTGAAGGGCTTTGCCTCTGACATGAGCCGAATCTAAGCTCTTCTTGTTAAGTAACCAAGCACCTATTCAGTAAAGAGTCCCTGGGCAACACTCCCTAACACTGCTTCTGCCTACTGTGCGCACCCTAGTGGCTGTAGTTCTGGCACTTGAGAAAAGTGCAATATAAATGTTCTGTGTTTGGTCTCCTCATCCTGATTTACATTGTTAAATTTATCATAGATGGCCACATCTATACTGCTGGCAGGTGCATCACTGCGTAATGTTTGTCATGGGTCTTTTTTTTTTAAAGAGAACCTGCAACAACAACAAAAAAAAACCCTCTGGGGGATACTTACCTTGGGAGAAGGAAGCCTCAGAGGAATCCAGCGCTGGCCCCCCCTGAAACCTTGACAAGGGATGATATACTTACCTCTAAGCGATCCTGCGCAGGCGCACTAGCGGCTCTTTGTTTGCATAAGGCAGAAATAGCCAAACCCAGTCGTATCCGCTCTACTGCGCAGGCGTAAAGGACTCGCATCTGCGCAGTAAAGCGGTTCGGCTATTTCCGCCTAAACCTGAACTGCGCAGGATCGTGATAGGTAAATATTTACCTCACCGCACTTCAATGGAGGGACAATTGAACGGAGGGACGGAGGAGGACGGGGGAAGCCTCGTTAGGATCCAGAGGCTTCCCCCTCCTAAGGTAAGTATCCCCCAGAGGGTTTTTTTCATTACAGATTTTCTTTAAAGGATACCCCAACTGAAATGTGACATAATGAGATAGACATGTGTATGTACAGTGCCAAGCACACAGATAACTCTGCTGTGTTCCTTTATTTTTCTTTCTCTGCCTGAAAGAGTTAAGTATCAGGTATGCAAGTGGCTGACTCAGTCCTGACTCAGATAGGAAGTGACTACAGTCTGACCCTCACTGATAAGAAATTCCCCTTTTTTACCTCTTTCTTGCTCTCAGAAGCCATTTTCTGCTAGGAAAGTGTTTTATAGTTGGAATTTCTTATCAGTGAGGGTCACACTGTAGTCACTTCCTGTCTGAGTCAGGACTGAATCAGCCACTTTGCATACCTTATATTTAACTCTTTCAGGCAGAAAAATAAAAAAAGGAACACAGCATAGGTATCTGTGTGCTTGGCACTGTACATACACATGTCTATCTCATTATGTCACATCTCAGTTGGGGTATCCTTTAAATTAATTTATGAATGTATGTGTGTGTGAGTGTGTGAGTGTGTGAGTGTGTGAGTGTGTGAGTGTGTGTGAGAGAGAGAGAGAGAGAGAGAGAGAGAGAGAGAGAGAGAGAGAGAGAGAGAGAGAGAACCAGATAAGATACACACATACATACACGGCTGTGCTGCACCTGAGTACACAGTAGCATGAATTCTAGCTGAACACCTTGCCACATCAGGGGTGGCCAGAGAGATGCGCTCCTCCAGCAGCTGCTCCATGTTTACTGCCAGTTCCTGAGCTAGATCCAGGCTGTGGCCCTGCGGCCTCGCGCATGTGAATGAGCGACTATGTTTACGGAGCCAGGAATTTTCACGTTCTCATTAGGCTGCAGTATACAGAGGCACACTCATTCTGTGGCTCGGAAAAAGGATGGGCTGTCAATTCAGTTTGATTTGGCAGAGGACCATTACATTTCACATCCTCGGGTTACTCTCTGCTAACCAGACTACAGCTTAATGTAGGCCTCACCTGCCTGCAAAGAGTCACAACCAACTGCCATACAACTTACAAGCTACTCAGAATTCCAGCGACAATCGCAAAACAGACGCAGAGTAAACACAGATACCGCCGGCATTCACTGGAGCTCCACGCAAGGAGGCAGAATGGTGGGAATGAACTATTGACTAAGAAAGAAATGGATGATCAGCGCATAGCAGGGTGTTTTTCTTATTTAGTAACATTTCCTGTGCATTGCACAGAACATTTAAATAGGTTAAAATAAACGATTGACGCTGAACTGCATTGATCTGACCACAGAGTGAAATAAATAGAGACCATAGCACACATGCCTGCGGGCATGTCACCCCTCACTAACACATGCTCAGTGCTGCCACAATGACATGACTAAAGCAGTTTACATATTAGGGATAGTCAGGCAGATGTTTGAATGCTGTACATCCAAGCAATGTGCTTAAAGCAAACCTAAAACTAAAAGAAACCCTTATGAATGAATAATGAATTGTATGTGTAATATGAATAATAAATAGAACATTAGTAGCAAAGAAGAGAGTCTTATTTTTTTAAAGGCTATTTAAACTTTTTTTTTTTTATAACATTGCATCAATCTGCCATATTTGCAGTTTACAAACCGCAGTCTGTATTTTAACCTATAAGAAACAAGAAAAGTAATAGTGATTTTGGAGAGTCGAATCCCTCTCTGATCACATTCAATCACAGATGGATCTAGCTGATGGTAGAATCTGCTGAGCAACTGCCAGCATATGGGCACTTTTAGTGCACTTGAAGCATGCTTGCAATGTTTTTACAAGCGGTTCTGATGGATACGGACATACACTTGTTTTACGGATTAAAGAGACACTGAAGCGAAAAAATATATGATATTATGATTTGTATGTATAGTACAGCTAAGAAATAAAACATTAGGAGCAGATACATCAGTCTAATTATTTCCAGTACAGGAAGAGTTTGAAACTCCAGTTGTTATCTCTATGCAAACAAGCCATTAAGCTCTCTGACTAGGAGAGGGCTGTTATCTGACTTTTATTATCTCAACTGTAAGTGAACTATTTACTTTTCCTCTGGCAGAGGAGAGGTCATTAGTTCACAGACTGCTCTGAAAGAATCATTTTGAATGCTGAGTGTTGTGTAATCTGCACATATTATAGAATGATGCAATGTTAGAAAAAACACTATATACCTGAAAATAAAAGTATGAGAATATTTTCTTTGCTGCTAATCTTATAGTAATTATTCATAGTACATTATATCATTTTTTTTTTCGCTTCAGTGTCTCTTTAAGTCTGTAAAAAAAAAAGGCTTGCTATTGTTTACTTCAAGGAATTATTCAGCAGCAGTCCTTAAAGAGGAGCTGTTAGGTATAAGGTCTCAGAGAAAATAAACACATATATCAGTAGCTAAAGATTGGCTGTACTTACATTACATATGCATTTCACTGTCCACGTTTGGATTTCACAGAATTTGTATATAGTATATGCAGAGATAGATGCTCCTGACAGCTCATGGCAGGTTCCATGTTTTTCTGTCAAATGTGTCATCATGTCCTGCCTGCTTCCTGATCACAGATAAGCTCATACTTGAACAACACAGTGTGCAGTGAATATTAATGAGCCATGTGGCTAGGAACAATAGCTGACTCCTGCAGTGTACTCTGCCCGGAGATTTATCAGTGCTATGCGCTGGACTGATTACAAGCTGCTGTAACGTCTCATTAGCAGCCGAGGGGAGGGCCCCAGAATGCTTTGCAGTATAGTATGCGGCTTGCGTCCTCTTGGGTTTTAACAGCCTTTCTGATAAGCACACATCAAAGGTAACTGAGATTTTTATCTTCACTAATGGCTTTTGGGCTTCCTTCTAAACTGTTTAACACAGGAGAATAGAGGTTTAAATTAGCTTCTGCAGCCTGACAGTTACTCTTTAAATGGAGAAATATATGGAGGCTGCCATATTTATTTCCATTTAAAGCAGACATGAACGTAGCACTTCCCCTGTGCTCTAAAAGATAAAGCAACGGCATAATAACCTTTAAAGAAAAACATTTCTTAGTTACAGCTGATACAAATCCTGCAATAAATCTGCAGTGTGTCTACTTGCTGTGGCAGAGGAGATTCCTAAGCTGACACAGCTGAGAGATCTAATTACAGTGGTGATTAGTCACAGATGAGGGGGAATAAGACAGGCCAAACTCTCTGAATACATACAGGGTGCGTTTCACTAGGTTTTCCTTCTGTCCTGTGCAAGAGTTCAGGTCCACTTTGCATTTCTCACAGAAGGGGGGGGGGGGCACCAGAAAGCAGACAAAAACTCCAAGAGGTTCTAATCCCTTACCACACTATCCAAAACGAAAATAATAAAAAAAATTCCAGTAGTTGCGGTTTAAACGGCTTGGAAAATAACCCGAAACGGCAGCGGGGACGGACGCAGTGACACGTCTCTGGCACTCTGCACATCACAACAACGCCAGAGCCAGGCTGAGGACGGGGGACTGACTCATGGAGAGTAACTGGCAGACTGCCGCACACTTCTTCAGACTGGCATAAACACCCGCGTCTGCCCATAGGTGTGGCATGTCAGGGACACTAAACACCGCGTCGGCCCCAGTGAAGGCCTGTGACACACGCATGTACTGGGCTGCGAGCCATCCCTGCTGCAGAGCCCGAGGACAGGTGACATAATGATCTCCATCATAAAAGCAGACTGTCTTTCACAACAACACTAACCCCCCTCCGCTTATGTCACTGTTCTGCTTCATTGTTTTCAGTGCGATGACTTCTACATGCAGGAGACACGAGATAAATAGTTGTACCAACATGAAAGCAGCTTCTTGGATCATTCCAACGCTTAGAGAGACACCCAGTGGCCGGGAGCGGCTGTAGTCTCTCGTCACATATTATACAGACTGCACTGCCAGCCAGAAGTATGGGAACACCCTGTGTCCATTAATATAAGAGTATGTGGCCCTTATTCAATTCACTTTTTCTCCCGTTTTCTCCTGGGACATGTTTTTCATTTTCTGTTTAAAATAACATTCTTTTCTAAATGATAATAAATAGCAGCCTTTTTTTCAGCTGCATGATGACAAATTTAAATATTTTACATTTATTGGAGGAACCCCTCCCTTCCTTTCATATTGCCAGGACAGAATCCGGCAGACTGGTGAAGTAGAAGGTGTCCGGCAAAGATGGAATTGCTAATGGCTGCCCCCAGTATAATCCTAGTTATGAGAAGAGAAGGGTGAAAAGCATGCACTGAAATGCTCATAGGCTTGAAGGAGTGTTTATTTATCTTTGTATGTGTCAGAGTGGTGCAACTAAATATTTTGAATTAAAATAATGTTTGGTTTGGGTCCGCTTTAACTGGTGAGACCCAAGCTTCCTGTACAAGCTGCTACCTGATCAATGAGAGAATTTCCTTTTATCTGTGACATGCTTGTGCATAGCGGCAACACTACAGTATCATGCAGGCTACACGGAAATATAAACAGAGGAGCACACTATCAGTACTGTATTTACATTAACTGATGAGACCTATGCTTCCTGTGCAAGCTGCTGCCTGATTAAGGGGCCCATACACCTAACGATTTTCCCGCCGATATACAGCAGATTCAATCACTGATCGTATCTGCTGTGAAGTCGTTGCGCAAACGCTGACAGAACGATCGATTTCCGTCCGAAATCAATCGTTCCCGTCGATCCGTCCGGAAGATTTTGCTCGATCGGCGGCGGGTCGGGAGTGCGTCGATAGCGGCGTTCGAATGCCCTACGCAATACAGAGGCAGTGCATTACCTGCTCCTCCGGCGCGTGTCCTCCTGGTCTCCCCTGTCTTCTTCTTCGCTCTGGGCTCCAGCTTCACTGAACTCTCTGTCCCGGCAGATAGTTTAAACAGTAGAGCGCCCTCTACCATTTAAACTTCCCCGGACAGAAAGAAGTGAAGCCAGCCGGAACCCGAAGCCCAGCAGGAGAAGGAGCAGCGGAGACCGGGGGAGTCGCCATGGCCGGAGCAGGTAATGTATGCAGATGGGGTGTGGGGGGGAATGGCGGCAGCACCACCACAGATTGTGATAGGTTTCATGCTGAAATCGATTCACAATCTGTTTGCAGTAAAGGCAGCCATACGATCCCTTTCTGATCAGATTCGATCAGAGAGGGATCTATCTGTTGGTTGATCTGATGGCAATCCAACCAGTGTATGGCTACCTTAACTGAGGAAATTGCCTTGTCAGAGACATTAGTAAATGGTACAACAGAAGCTCACAAAAACAACTTACTTTTTGTGATAAAAAGTAGAATTGGCTCTCCTTTTTGAGAAGCCGACCGGGAGAATTCTCAGGTTGATGCCGTGCTTCCGCGCTCTGCTCCTCAAGGAGTTCAGCTGGGGAGAGAAAATAAATATCCTAAATGAATGGATGACCCAAGACACTGCCTGCTGCAATAGCAATTCCGTTCCAGTGGAGCGCGTCGGGTCACCACTGGAAAGAAAGCCAATTCTTCAAAATAGGAGCAGTCCCCATGCATTAATCAGAGATGCTGATTGGACAACAGCCCTTCACTGTCAGCATTCATCGTTCTACGGTGTCTAAATGTACAGATTGCCCAGCAAGCTCATGGTGAGATAGAGCTCCCAGGAGTGTGCAAGAGGCTGAAAAGGATAAAGAAAAGCCTTCTTACTAACATGCATGTAAAACAGTATTTTGCCTTCTTAAAGAGAACCCGAGGTGGGTTTGAAGAATATTATCTGCATACAGAGGCTGGATCTGCCTATACAGCCCAGCCTCAGTTGCTATCCCAAACCCCCCTAAGGTCCCCCTGCACTCTGCAATCCCTCATAAATCACAGCCACGCTGCTGACAAACAGCTTGTCAGAGCTGGCTGTGTTTATCTCTATAGTGTCAGTCTGCTGCTCTCCCCGCCTCCTGCAGAACTCCGGTCCCCGCCTGCATCCCTTCCCTCCCTGCTGATTGGAGGGAAGGGACGGGGCAGGGACCGAAGCTATGCAGGAGGCGGGGGAGCAGCTGAGACTGACACTACAGATGTAATCACAGCCTCACAGCACGGCTGTGATTTATGAGGGATTGCCGAGTGCAGGGGGACCTTAGTGGGGTTTGGGATAGCAACAGAGACTGGGCTGTATAGGCAGATCCAGCCTCTGTATGCAGATAACATTCTTTAAACACACCTCGGGTTCTCTTTTAAGTGATCTAAGCAGCTCCTGGCTTCAAATAGCTGAAAGGGCTGCCATGTTTCAGGAGTTCAAAACTCCTGCTGCTTTTACACATCTTATCCAGGGTCTTATCCAGGCTAGGTGTGAAATTCTTCAAGTGCGTCTTATGTTTTCTGTTTGAAGTACAATGGGGAAGGCTCAGGGTTTGTTTGTGGTCAATTAAGTCTAATGAGGTGATTTCTTATCTGCCTTCCATCATCTGTTGCTCTCCATCCACAGGAAAAAGTGTGTATTTTAACCATTAAAATGTAAAAAGATGAGGTAAAATGAGTTTTTTTTAATTATAAACCACATTCTTAGAATGCATTTTTAATTTGCTATAGAGCTGCCCTGGGTGTTAAAAATGATGCTCCGTTCACTTTAAAGGGACACTGTGCAGGTTTTAAAAATACAATTTGGAGTTACCTTGGGCTTCCTCTAGCCCACGAAGTCCCCCAGCCCCCTCCTGGCTCCTCTCTCAGTCCCGCAAGCAGCTCCGTTAATCGGAGGGAGGACGTAACCTAGTGTCTGCATTTGTTTACAGACACTAGGTTACGTCCTCCCTCGCTCTGCGCTCGCATTCTGTGCTGAGGGGGCGCGGCTGGCTTGTCATGTGGGCGGTCATGTGGTGACTCCCACATGACGTATTACTCAGTGTACAGAGTGACGATGGGCTGCATGCAGGGCTGTAATCCTGCGCAGCCACGTCTATTTGAAATACGCAGGCAGAGGATTTTTAAAGCGGCGATTGTATTCGCCCAGAGATAAGTGGATTGTGATAACGGTGCGTCTGGAAAGCACAAGGGAGCCATGGATCGTCTGCCCTGAGGTCTGATAGTGCTCTAAGGTAATTAACTTTTTTTTAATTCAGCTCGTAAGTCCTTTAAGGCCAAGTAGCAGCGCTGCACAACACAGCACACAAGTTATTCCCCCCCCCCCTTTTCTCCCCACCAACAGAGCTCTCTGTTGGTGGGGTCTGATCGCTCCCCCCCCCCACCCCCTTATTGTTTATTTTATATAAATATTTATGTTTTTTAAAAAAATAAAATGTACTATTTATTTATTTTTCCCCCTGAAAACCCTCCCTCCCCCCAGCCAGCCATTGATGCGATTGGCTGTCATAGACTTCAGCCTACGAGAGCCGATCCCTCTCCTGTGTGCCAGGGGTAGAGCCGTGTCACACGGCTGTCCCCAGTACAGCGCTGCTGCAGATCACAGCGCTGTACTTAGTAAAAAGATGGCTGTTTCACCGTCTAACAGTCTCCGACTGAAGGTGGGGCGGAGCTCCGCCTCCCAAGCAGGAGATGCCTGTGCGCAATCTCCTGTAGTAGCCGGCCCCAGGACTTGACGCCAATTGGCGTTAGGCGGTCGTCAGGTAGTTAAAACAGAAGGTATTTGCAATTATTCAGGTTGGAATGATCATATCATGTCTCCCACAATGCATCACTGCTGAATATGCAAATCATCTCTGTTATGCATGAAAGCTAAACACACCTCCAGAACTGCTGGAATGCAGTGATGTGTCAGCTTGTTGATTGTACAGAGACACAATACCGGTAATCCAACGTGCATACAGACTTTTTCGGACTGGTTGATCCTCATCAGTGCATGGTATGCATGAGTTCCAGATTGCCCAGCAAGGTCATGGTGAACCAGAACTCCAAGGAGTGTGTAAGGGGCTGAAATGGAGGTACTAGAGTTAATATCTTAGTAAGAGTTTGGTGCTAGTGACCCCCATAAACGCACATTTCTCATGTAAACCAAAGGAACGTTTATATTTTTATTCCTTCCTGTGTAACAATACTTGTGAGAAGCTCTGTAACAACTCTCCCTCCTCATCTAAATGAGTTGAGCTAGTGTGTACAAGCCAAGATCTGAGACAGCATGGCGATCCTGGCCCCCTGGTGGATTCTAAATGGAACTGCACAGAGAACTCTTCTGAGGAACCAGGAAGTTCAGCTCTTTGCAAGTGATTGGCTTCATAGAGGTATCAGAGGCTGGGGAGTAACAGCGGCTGGGGAGTAACAGCGGCTGGGGAGTAACAGCGGCTGGGAAGTAGTAGTGTTGCTTGCATTTGGCATAGCCCATTTGGAGCACTTGAATACTCCCGACTGTCGCTTTCCAGCACTGAACAAATGGACGGGTCAGCAGGAGGTCACTGGCTTGTGATTCACATTGCTTTTCACTGGACTCCGATACGCCAGTTTGGGGCTTCCTCCAGCCCTTGGAAGCAAATATGTCCCTCGCCGCAGCTCTGCTTCCAGCTGCTGGCCGCGCACGTGGTCTGGAGTGTTCTGCGCAGGCGCAGAACTACTGCACCTACGTAGAACACTCCAGACCACGTGGGTGCAAGAGGCGCTCACGCAGACAGAGAAGATGCTGACCTGGCGAGGTCAGCATCTGCAACGGAGGGGACCCCGGGCCACCGGCTGGAAGCGCAGCTGCGGCGAGGGACATATCAGCGGCCAGGGGCTGGAGGAAGCCCCAGGTTAGTAGATCTGTTTTTTTTTTTTTAGCTCGGATTTTCTCTTTAATTCAGTCAATAACGGAGTCATTTTTTCTTGTCAATGCCTCATCAAGCAAGCACAGACAGTGTCTAAGCTGGATCAAAATATACAAGGATGTCCATGCAATAATCAAGTAAGGTATGCCACCCTTCGCTGTCCCATCAAGCACTGGTCGGTGAATGGGAACATGTGTTCCCAAAGCCAATCAAAGTACTTGTGAATGAAGGATGACGACGACTGGCATCAGCGAGAAGCCACACAAGCAACAAGTACCACCAAAAGAAAGTCTAGTTTGCCCCTACAAAAAAAAACAAACACAAAATATTGATGATTTTGGTGTGATAAGTAGCGGTGAAGTTATTGGCAAATGAATGAAGTAATGTGAAAATTGCTGTGGTTTTTAAAGGACAACTGAAGTGAGAAGTATATGGAGGCTGCCATATTTATTTCCTTTTATACAA